>NC_056740.1:397528785-397798785 GCF_019279795.1 Protopterus annectens | reverse complement strand
TAAGAGCACATCTACTGGACAGTCCGTAAACCATTCGGGGAACACATAGGTACCATATCATTGAACTGTCCCCGATTACCAGGGACGTCCATAATTACGAATCAGAATCTAACACAGTCCCAACTAAATCCTCCTAGAACTAGTGATATTAGGAGGAAAGGTGGAGGAATACACATAATGAATGTTGTTGTATCTTTCGGCTTTTCCCGGTTAGGGGTCGCCACAGCGAGAGTCCTAAACAGCATGTACCTCAGACAATGTGTATGAATACATATGTGCTCTGGGTCAGTGAATGTGTCAGGTTAATAGCACCAACCTTCTAAATGTGTCCCTGAGGTTGTTATGCAGTGTCCCTGATTCAGTGTTCATTCTTCCCCATTCGTATGAGAGGTCTGCTAGTGAGAGAAAGCACATGTTCCGCCGACTACCTTAGAAAGTTGATAGAATAATAGGGTTGAGGTTACCATCTGTCCACCTTTGTGAGGGACACTCCCTTTTGGGCAGTTGTGTCCTGCAAAATAAATGTAATTATGGAAAATGTCCTGTGATTTAGGGCAAAGGTTTCCTATATTGTCTGTAGTAGTTGCATAAAACAATTATTTTGTACCTGAAACACCTAAATGTTATAACAGTATAAGCAACTATAATGCTACAAGAATAACCTTTTATTTAGGCAAAACGGTGAAGTACTCTCCTTTCTACTGGCTGTGGGTATGTTTTGCCCTGCAAAGTCTGACGTCTCTACATAAAGGTCCTATAGGGTTGCCTCCTTTCCAAATGGCCAAAGTGGGACACGTTCTGTAGAAATGTCAGACTTTCCCGGACAAAACATACCTACAGCCGTGCATAGTACAGGATTATACTTATTTGCACAAATAAAAGTTTAATCTAGCAACAATTGAATTGCTTATGCTACTTCACATAACATATAGAAGTGTCATATATAAAATAACTGTTTTATGCAACTATTAATGAAACGTAGAATATAATAATGTCCTGTAATCAGGGCATTTGGTATGTCTTGATTATTTTCAGTGTCCCTCGCAAAGTGGGACAAGTGTTAACCCTAAAGTCCCACCTTGGCCAATTGAAAAGGTGGCAAACCTATAATAGGTATGCAGTAGCATGACTCGGCCGACAGATGTGGCTCCCAAAACCCAATTACTTGTCTGTATTGAAGAGTCTCAGTTCCCATGTATCAGCCAGATGGGAGCAGATTGTATGAGGAACACACAAATATGATTAATTCACTGTAAAGGCCACTGATTCCATACAGTCGAACGCCATGCTGTCACCTAACGGGCGGCCATTCCTGATACTGTAGTCAGGAGTGGCCTTAGGTCAACTGGTGCCCTAGGCAAAAGGGAACCATGGCACCCCCCCACCCTACCACCCAGTACCCCCATCCTGGTCTACCTACACCAAATAAATACTGGAAAAGTGCCCCTACTAAAGTGGCGCCCTAGGCGGATGCTTAGTTGGCCTATGCCTAAGGCCGGCTATGACTGTAGTCATGTAGTCCAATGTGATAGGCATCACAAGGTGGGAGCAGATTGTATGAGGAACACACAAATATGATTGATTCACCGGACAGGCCGCTGATTCTGTACAGTCAAACGCCATGCCGTCGCCTAATAGGCAGCCATTCCCAATACTGTAGTCATGTAGTCCGATGTAATAGGCATCACAAGGTGGGAGCAGATTGTATGAGGTACACACAAATATGATTGATTCATTGGACAGGCCGCTGATTCTGTACAGTCGAACGCAATGCCATCGCCTAATGGGCAGTCAATCCCGATACTGTAGTCATGTAGTCCAATGTAATAGGCATCACAAGGTAATATTGTGGTCCTCGCTCCCACCCAGGGGTGTGAGTGACAGATGCAAGCACCAATGTTGGCGCATTTACAAGTGCGGGAGCGAGCGGGTGTAAGCGTGTTTGGCTACCAGTATGCGAGTATTGCACTGGTAAAGCAATGTAGAGGCTAACTGAGTGTAAGAGGTTGTAACCAGAGGTCAGCAGTGCTTAACACCATGTAAACCCATGCACACATGCTCCCAACTGCTTTAATGTGCCTTACTCCCTCCGTATCCAATGGGCTTGTTCTGCCCTGCAACCAAATAAATGTCCTTTGCAAGGGTCAGAACTAGGACCCTGCGCACACAGCTAATGTGTATTACCAATACGTCATGGCAGATATACAGACAATGGACAGTACCACAAACATATCATACAGCGCAGTCATTCAACAGTATAGGAATCTATCCCATCATGTAGATGTATATGTGAGTGTTTATGTCCAGCATATAGGTACATACATATATAGAGATGTATCAGGAACATACCATGTGGCAACAAAGCATTACAAACGAATGAAACAGGAAACACCAGCAACGCCTGTATTATGTAGTGGTGTTGCTCTGTGCGATCTCAAGACTCTCTCAGACAGACATGTGTCAGTCATACACGCAAATAGTTGTACATTGGCTGTATACATCAATCTGTGCATGTAATGTACATTAACACAACAGTACCTGCCCAATCATTATGTGTGAAAGTACTCTTGCAAGGTGCTGTAGCAACATCATCATCATGATAAAGGTAAATGGGGTAACCATAGAGGAACCGGTAGTGTTGTGTGTACAATGGGGTCGTCCTCATCACGTGTATCTGGACCATGTAGGAGTGATGTGCATACCAGGATCATGCGCCTGAGGGACAGGGGTGAGGATAACAGGAGTATGTTGTGATGCATATTACAAGGGTTTCATGTTTCCAGTGGGCACGTGTGTGTAATGGACAGCTATGTATAGGGCTGATGTTGTCCTAGTAGCCGATTGGCTTTATGTGTCCATAGGTGAGGGTCAGATGTTGGGGAAGGAGTGTAGGTATGGCCGTAGATGATAGGTAGGATCACAGAAAAGACAGCATACAGGGTTGGTATATGACACATGTTGGGGGATACACCCCGGACGGGGATGGGTGTTCGGCATTCACAAGCCCATGGGAACAGTGGGACGGAGGTCCCCAGTCATGGGCAACTGCCACTGCATCTACACAGCTGCAAAGGAGGCAGTGCTGGGGGCTGTCCAAGAGGGCAGCATCACCCTGTAAATGTGACACTCCACCCTTGAACTGGCATATCTGGCTTTGGAACCCCTTGGGGAGCCACCAAAGCAACACGTCCAGGACTGCATGACAGCAGATATGTACCTGTCTGGTCCCGCTCCCAGGGGGGACATGCTCCATCCTCAATGGTGATACCACCAGAAGGCGGTGCAGAGCCAACAGAGGTTAATGTCTATGGCTGGGCCCCAGATGTGCTAGTGCCCGGTGCCATGGCCAGCTGAAGTGGGACAGGAGGTTCTGCCGGGACCTCCCAACCCATTCAGCCTATGGTGTTGCATTTTAAACCCACATATGGCTTAGTGATAGACAGCATACAGGATAACCTACGACAGTATGCATAGATATCACCAGCAACCCAACACAACAGATGGTATACATTTGCAGAGGGAGCACAACACATGCATATATACTGCATGCCATCTGTACAATATGTAGTAGACGTGTGACCGCAGCTATGAACAGTTGCCCATTATTGGCTTGTCACTGAGAACCCCACACAGTGTCTGTCATACCACTGTCTCATGTGACACATGTCCAGTCAGGGATGCGATGGCAGTAACACATCCCTATCATCATGTACTGTCTGCAATCCTCACACCACGCTTCTGCTGTGCACAGATGTGTGTTCAGTGTGTATCACAGGAAACAAATGGTTGCACACACTGACCATTTCACAGATGGCCCTACAGATGGGGGTCCCTCATGAACAGAGTACTGTCATGTCTGTATTATAACATGCAGAATAGCCATTACCACATACATGTTAAACAGGCAGTAGTCTCAATGCAGCATAGCAACACTTACATGCTGTAGTCATGTGTGGCACATCACCCTCCTGTCTTTAGGCTATTTCCCACTGTGGAAAATTATTGAGGTACATCCAGATATCATCTGTGATGCCATGTCAGAACACCACATCCAGGTACCATTCACAGCGACTGTCATGGCCAGATAATAACATGTTTCCCTAGATAATGTACTCTGTTTATCATGTGGATGGCTATGGGAACACCATCACAGCTGTACCATATGCAATCAGCTAGAGGAAGACTGCAATAGGTGCAGAGGCCATCACCTGACCATGTCCATCACTTACAATACACATGGCTGCTGCTGTGTAGGTGTACTCCTTCACATCCACCAGAGAGTGTGTGGGTGGGACAGGCAAAGTACACCAGGAAAGGGCTTGGAGACTTAACCATAAGCATCATCTGCCACATGCCGAACATTACAGGGGTCAAACCCTTGACTACTCATTACTATTACATGTGCATGACGTTACTACATGTGCCACAAAGGCGATATGTTACTGTGCTGTAAGAAGACTGAAGATTTCTTATTTATTCTGGACTGTTGCTTTTCCTGGTGTTTCTCAGCCGGTTTGCTTTACTAGTTTTTGTAACATTTTTCAGTTTGTGCTGCAAGAACATATATGTGTGTGGGTGAGTGACATCTGCAACAGATATAGTAGACATACATTAGGTGTGGCACACATGGCTGTCCATGTGAATGGATGCCATTGTCACCACAACCACACTCTCTAATGGATACGGATTGACACCTTTGCCAGGGCCACAAATACACAACGTAACTACTTAGTTTGCCACACTGCAGTAATGCACAGGACCACATGCACCACAGGGGATATCTGGAGGTTCTATGGGCTAGGGCATGTGAAAGTGCTTGACATCTGCTGGTATGCCAATGAGGGTTATACTGGGAGTGACTGTGGTTGGGAGCATCACAACCCACATGCTGACACAGGGTGCCAGTAATGGCATGTAGGTATGCATTGCTTCATGGGTGTGTAGTGGTTGGCTGTGCAAGATGGCTGTACAAGGCTGGGTGAGGGGTAATCTTTGGCATCGCGTCACCTGACAATGTTGTGCAGTGCAGGGGTGTAGTGTCTGCAATGTCCCACACAGATGGGTACTGCATTATCTGGACTGACATCCTGCTTACCAATGTGTATGCCCATAGCTTTGCAATGCATGCCATGTCTGTGTTTGATAGTCCTTCACATGGACAATGCCTGGGATGTGCATGTCCCACAATACTGCACAGTGACATGTACAGGTGTACCTGGTTTGGCAGACACATGTTGTGTACACAGCCTGTTATACCCCGATATGCCAATACTGGCCTGGTGTGGTGAAACCTGATTATGGTGAGCAGGTCGGCCCTGCATCTGCATGGATAGTATGATACAGGTATTCCGTGGTGTCAGTGGAATGGGTCCATACAGGGCACATGTTTACAGCATTGTCTGGCCTTTGTGGATCACATTTGATGGCACCACATATGTTGCAGGCATTCAGTGTGGAACATAGTGAAGGCACAATGTCAGCATATATGTGCTTATTGTACCACTGCACAGGGTGCCATGTCTTCTGCAGGCCACTGCATGCACACCATGCCTACTATCTGTTATCAATGTGCATGGTACTAGCAACATAGCGGGATATCCTAGGCAAATTTGTTTGTGCATGGCACATGGGTGCGGGACATATACCGGGTACTAGTAGGGCTTCATACTTTGTTCACCAGGCCTTTTGCCAGATGTATGGGTATGGCTTGCCAATACAGTCCTGTGGCTGACTGACAGCTGTACTCCTCGTGAGGTGGCCAATGTGTCATAAGACGGATACCAAATAGGAAAACTACAAAATCTGCTCCCAAACATGTCCAATGGTAAGACAATCATGGCTGCCTCTACACAGGCTCTGACAGACAGACACACACTTGCCATGTCCTGTATACAAACCACTACGGTATCACACTGCAGCAATACGCATGTAGGGCATGCGCTATGGCGAATACTACAAAGCACTGTACTTGTCTCATGCGGCAGACACACCCACACACACTTGGCATGTCTGGGATTAGAATACCGACCTAACTACTTTCTTACACTACAACATTACTCAGTTACACAACGTACTACCAAGATTACTGGGACACAGCACTCCCAGAGGTGTATTTGTAGGTGGGTGACATCATCAGCCTTGCAAAAGGTGGGTATAAGAAATGTATGGAGTGTGAGCAGTCAAAAAGCATTACTCAGTCCTCAGGCAGATGGGGACACACACACGGCAAGTGTGGGATTAGAACACTGACCTAACTACTTTACTACACTACAGCATTACGCAGTTACAGAAAGCACTACAGAGATTACTGGGACGCAGCACTCCCAGAGGTGTATTTGTAGGTAGGTGACATCACCAGTCTTGCCAAAGGTGGGTATAAGAAATGTAAGGAGTGTGAGCAGTCTAAAAGCATTACTCAGTCCTCTGGCAAACAGGGACACACACACACACCCAAGGCAAGTGTAGGATTAGAACACTAACCTAACTACTTTATTACACTACAGCATTACGCAGTTACAGAATATGCTACCAAGATTACTGAGATACACCACCCCCAGAGGTGTATTTGTAGATGGGTGACAACATCAGCCTTGCCAAAGGTGGGTATAAGAAATGTATGGAGTGTGAGCAGTCTAAAAGCATTACTCAGTACTCAGGCAAATGGACACACACACACACACACACACACACACACACACACACACACACACACACACACACACACACACACACCTACACACACACCTAACTACTTTATTACACTACAGCATTACGCAGTTACAGAATGCACTACGGAGATTACTAAGACACAGCACTCCCAGAGGTGTATTTGTAGGTGGGTGACATAATCAGCCTTGCCAAAGATGGGTATAAGAAATGTATGGAGTGTGAGCAGTCTAAAAGCATTACTCAGTTCCCAGGAACACACACACATCTGGGATTAGAACACTGACCTAACAACTTTACTACACTACAGCATTATGCAGTTACAGAATGCACTACCAAGATTACTGGGACACAGCACTCCCAGAGGTGTATTTGTAGGTGGGTGACATCATCAGCCTTGCAAAAGGTAGGTATAAGAAATGTAGAGTGTGAGCAGTCTAGAGTGTGAGCAGTCTAAAAGCATTACTCAGTCCTCAGGCAGATGGAGACACACAAACAGCAAGTGTGGGACTAGAACACCGACCTAATGACTTTATTACACTACAGCATTTCACAGTTACAGAACGTGCTGCAGAGATTACTGGGACACAGCACTCCCAGAGGTGTATTTGTAGGTGGGTGACATCATCAGCCTTGCCAAAGGTGGGTATAAGAAATGTAAGGAGTGTGAGCAGTCTAAAAGCATTATTCAGTCCTCAGGCAGACTGGGACAAATGCACACACACACACACACACATGGCAAGTGTCAGATTAGAACACTAACCTAACTACTTTATTACACTACAGCATTACGCAGTTACAGAATGTGCTACTAAGATTACTGGGACACAGCACTCCCAGAGGTGTATTTGTAGATGGGTGACATCATCAGTCTTGCCAAAGGTGGGTTTAAGAAATGTATGGAGTGTGAGCAGTCTAAAAGCATTACTCAGTCCTCAGGTAAACAGGGACACACACACAGCAAGTCTGGGATTAGAACACTGACCTAACTACTTTATTACACTACAGCATTACGCAATTACAGAACACGCTACCAAGATTATTAGGACACATCACTCCCAGAGGTATATTTGTAGATGGGTGACATCATCAGCCTTGTCAAAGGTGGGTATAAGAAATGTATGGAGTGTGAGCAATCTAAAAGCATTACTCAGTCCTCAGGAAAATGGGGACACACACATGGCAAGTCTGGGATTAGAACACTGACCTAACTACTTTATTATACTACAGCATTACTTAGTTACAGAACATACTACCAAGATTACTGGGAAACAGCACTCTCAGAGGTGTATTTGTAGGTGGGTGTCATCATCAGCCCTGCCAAAGGTGGGTATACGAATTGTATGGAGTGTAAGCAGTCTAAA
Source organism: Protopterus annectens (assembly GCF_019279795.1). Classification (NCBI taxonomy): domain Eukaryota; kingdom Metazoa; phylum Chordata; order Ceratodontiformes; family Protopteridae; genus Protopterus; species Protopterus annectens. The sequence continues at coordinate 397,790,755 of NC_056740.1, read as the reverse complement.
AGCAATTTACAGTCCTCTGGCAAATGGGGACAGACATACACACACACGCGCCAGTGGTGGGAACAGAACATCTGCCTATTTACAGATCACTATTACAATATTACATACTTAGGAGTTGTGCCACACAGACTACACATTTCAAGGCTGTCATTATGACCTTCTAGGAATGCGGACATCAACAGGGATGCTGGCAGTTAAGATGTACATACCTGTGAACCTGTGAGTTTAAAGTAGGAATCCATCCTGACCTGGAGTATGTCCATCTGTGGAATGGATGACTACTACCACTATACAGGGTTACAATGGCCATGCCCATACACAAATGCACATAACTGACACACGGGGTCACTGGGCATGCTCCCACACTTAGTAGCACAGGGCTGTTAGAAATGCACTATGTGTCCATCTACACAAGGTTATACTGGATATGCTCATACACTTAGTAGCACAGGGCTGACTGGGATGCACTCTGATTCTAAACATGGAAGGCCACAGTGGCCATGCTATTACAGGTAGATGTAAAGAACACATTATAATGGGCTCTGGTGTTAGTAGTTGTCATTGTTAGCAGGAACGCTGCTCTACATATATTTGACACCAGTCTTTTACACAACGTCTGCTGTCATTCTGGGATGATATGGCTGACAGTAGACAGGCCTTTGATACATGTCACATGCATCCATTATTCAAGGGAGTGGGGTGATAATACCCAAGTCGCATCCGCCCATACAATGCCATTCCAAGGTAAATGTCTTAAATACAGGATAATTCCTTGACACCTACAGGAAAACTGCATTGTTTTCTTATGCTAACCAGTGCTAGATGTGTAGCGTCCATAATCACAGCTGGTCACTGTAGATCCAACAATGGGGAGTACTGACATCTGTGCAGTGAAGAACATCTGGCTGATGGCTCTGTAGTGCACAATAGCACTACCACCATATACCTCAGAACCTAGCACTACCACCATATACCTCAGAACCAGACATGTAGGCCATAACACAGGTACGGACCACTCCAGGTGGTGGTGTCCCCACATACATCAAGGCCACTCACATGTACTGACCGATACCCCCACGAAAGGCGTCACAGACACATCATATGCAGGACACAGTGTCACATGCTGCATTGTAGGATGTAAACCTCAGACACCACCATGCCCTCGGACCACCAACACGTATCCATACATGTTGTAGGACATATAAGAGTACACCACCACGTGACCCTTGACCAGTGGACTGTACCAAGCTCTACATCAACTGTAGAGAGTACCCATGTACTGACACTGTTGCATCATGTGTTATGCAATGCAATGATACCACTGTCTGTAACAGTACACATACCAGGGGCCCTCTGTACTTTCCACCATTAGCAGATGACTGTTGCTGTACACCAGTTCCCACCCTCATGTATGGATATGACATACATGTACCTGCCCAGGGTATGTACATGCCACACACACACACACACACACACACACACACACACACACACACACACACACACACACAAAACATACATGTAAATAGCATAGCTGTTGTTGTCCTTTGTGCAAACAGGTGGCTACAGCCATTACTCACATGCACATGGAATGTAGGTCCATGGCTGCTGAATGCTAACAGTACATAAGGTGCGATATCAATGTTGACAGACGTAACATTCCCTCTGTACTGGTCACCGATTACACCCATCATATCATACAACAGTCCATGTGTCATGTATGTCATTACACATGTCCACCAATTGCAATGCCTACAAAAATGCCCAAATGACAGGATTGTAGGGCCTACACACATGCCCATGTAGTGTTGTGCATTCAGATAACATGCGTGTGCAGTTGCTGATGTATGCAAGTGATGTTTATCCTAGTACATCATGCAGTTGCAATGCAGTCTCAACATTGCCAACTGTATATGGTGATATGCTGAATGTACAGAAAGATGTACCTCAGGTATGGACATACGTGTGGAAATAATTAAGTGGTGGGGCATCTTTGCAGATGGATGTTTGCTGTGGACAGCTCACAGGTGTCACAAGCGGTCTTACAATAACCTGTGTAACCGGTAAGCAATGGTTTTGTTCATTGAAGAACATAACACACAACTTAGACAGCGGTCAGGATGACAGTGAAGGTAAATCACTTGACACCTGTTAACAGTTAAGATGTCCCGTGTGCATATATCAGCACTGTTGCCACAGGAAGCATCAGTACAGTTTGTAAGGCATGCAATACTGCTGTACATCTGTCATACATATCATGAGCTAGGCAGGACTGAGATTCACAGTACAATACTGCTGTACATCTGACATACATAACATGAGCTAGGCAGGGCTGTGATTCACAGTACAATACTGCTGTACATCTGACATACATATCATGAGCTAGGCAGGTCTGAGATTCACAGTACAATACTGCTGTACATCTGACATACATAACATGAGCTAGCAGGTCAGAGATTCACAGTACAATACTGCTGTACATCTGACATACATAACATGAGCTAGCAGGTCTGAGATTCACACTACAATACTGCTGTACATCTGACATACATATCATGAGCTAGGCAGGTCTGAGATTCACAGTACAATACTGCTGCACATCTGTCATGCATACCATGAGCTAGGCAGGGCTGTGATTCACAGTACAATCCTTCTGTACATCTGACTTAAATATCATGAGCTAGGCAGGTCTCTGATTCACAGTACAATACTGCTGTACATCTGTCATACATAACATGAGCTAGGCAGGTCTGAGATTCACAGTACAATACTGCTGTACATCTGTCATACATATCATGAGCTAGGCAGGGCTGTGATTCACAGTACAATACTACTGTACATCTGACATACATATGATCTAGGCAGGTCTGTAATTCACAGTACAATACTGCTGTACATCTGACATACATAACATGAGCTAGGCAGGTCTGTGATTCACAGTACAATACTGCTGTACATCTGACATACATATCATGAGCTAGGCAGGACTGTGATTCACATTACAATACTGCTGTACATCTGGCATACATATCATGAGCTAGGCAGGTCTGTGATTCACAGTACAATACTGCTGTACATCTGACATACATATCATGAGCTAGGCAGGTCTGTGAACATGAGCTAGGCAGTCTGAGATTCACAGTACAATACTGCTCTCCATCTGACATACATATGAGCTAGGCAGGTCTGTGATTCACAGTACAATACTGCTGTACATCTGACATACATAACATGAGCTAGGCAGGTCTGAGATTCACAGTACAATACTGCTGTACATCTGTCATACATATCATGAGCTAGGCAGGTCTGAGATTCACAGTACAATACTACTGTACATCTGACATACATAACATGAGTTAGGCAGGTCAGAGATTCACAGTACAATACCGCTGTACATCTGCCATACATATCATGAGCTAGGCAGGTCTGAGATTCACAGTACAATACCGCTGTACATCTGCCATACATATCATGAGCTAGGCAGGTCTGAGATTCACAGTACAGTACCGCTGTACATCTGTCATACATATCATGAGCTAGGCAGGGCTGTGATTCACAGTACAGTACCGCTGTACATCTGTCATACATATCATGAGCTAGGCAGGTCTGAGACTCACAGTACAATACCGCTGTACATCTGACTTACATATCATGAGCTAGGCAGGGCTGTGATTCACAGTACAATACCGCTGTACATCTGACTTACATATCATGAGCTAGGCAGGTCTGAGATTCACAGTACAATACTGCTATACATCTGACATACATAACATGAGCTAGGCAGGTCTTAGATTCACAGTACAATACTGCTGTACATCTGTCATACATATCATGAGCTAGGCAGGTCTGAGATTCACAGTACAATACTGCTGTACATCTGTCATACATATCATGAGCTAGGCAGGTCTTAGATTCACAGTACAATACTGCTGTACATCTGTCATACATATCATGAGCTAGGCAGGTCTGAGATTCACAGTACAATACTGCTGTACATCTGTCATACATAACATGAGCTAGGCAGGTCTGAGATTCACAGTACAATACTGCTGTACATCTGACATGCATAACATGAGCTAGGCAGGTCTGAGATTCACAGTACAATACTGCTGTACATCTGTCATGCATAACATGAGCTAGGCAGGGCTGTGATTCACAGTACAATACTGCTGTACATCTAACATAAATAACATGAGCTAGGCAGGTCTGAGATTCACAGTACAATACTGCTGTACATCTGTCATGCATATCATGAGCTAGGCAGGTCTGAGATTCACAGTACAATACTACTGTACATCTGTCATGCATACCATGAGCTAGGCAGGGCTGTGATTCACAGTACAATACTGCTGTACATCTGACATACATATCAAGAGCAAGGCAGGTCTGTGATTCACAGTATAATACTGCTGTACATCTGTCATACATATCATGAGCTAGGCAGGGCTGGGATTCACGGTACAATACTGCTGTACATCTGACTTACATATCATGAGCTAGGCAGGTCTGTGATTCACGGTACAATACTGCTGTACATCTGTCATAACTAACATGAGCTAGGCAGGTTTGAGATTCACGGTACAATACTGCTGCACATCTGTCATGCATAACATGAGCTAGGCAGGTCTGAGAAACACAGTACAATACTGCTGTACATCTGTCACACATAACATGAGCTAGGCAGGCCTGAGATTCACTTTACAATACTGCTGTACATCTGACATACATAACATGAGCTAGGCAGGTCTGAGATTCACTTTACAATACAGCTGTACATCTGTCATACATAACATGAGCTTGGCAGGTCTGAGATTCACAGTACAATACTGCTGTACATCTGACATATATATCATGAACTAGGCAGGGCTGTGATTCACAGTACAATACTGCTGTACATCTGACATACATATCATGAGCTAGGCAGGTCTGAGATGCACAATACAATACTGCTGTACATCTGACATACATAACATGAGCTAGGCAGGTCTAAGATTCACAGTACAATGCTGCTGTATATCTGACATACATAACATGAGCTAGGCAGGTCTGACAATCACAGTACAATACTGCTGTACATCTGACATACATATGAGCTAGGCAGGTCTCTGATTCACAGTACAATACTGCTGTACATCTGACATACATATCATGAGCTAGGCAGGTCTGAAATGCACAGTACAATACTGCTGTACATCTGACATACATAACATGAGCTAGGCAGGTATGAGATTCACAGTACAATACTGCTGTACATATGTCATACATAACATGAGTTAGGCAGGTCTGAGATTCACAGTACAATACTGCTGTGCATCTGACATACATAACATAAGCTAGGCACGTCTGAGAATCACAGTACAATACTGCTGTACATCTGTCATACATAACATGAGCTAGGCAGGTCTGAGATTCACAGTACAATACTGCTGTACATCTGTCATACATAACATGAGCTAGGCAGGCCTGAGATTCACAGTACAATACTGCTGTATATCTGACATACATAACATGAGCTAGGCAGGTCTGACAATTACTGTACAATACTGCTGTACATCTAATATACATATTATGAGCTAGGCAGGTCTCTGATTTACAGTACAATACTGCTGTACATCTGACATATATATCATGAGCTAGGCAGGTCTGAGATTCACAGTACAATACTGCTGTACATCTGACATACATAACATGAGCTAGGCAGGTCTGAGATTCACAGTACAATACTGCTGTACATATGTCGTACAGAACATGAGCTAGGCAGGCCTGAGATTCACAGTACAATACTGCTGTACATCTGACATACATAACATTAGCTATGCAGGGCTGTGATTCACAGTACAATACTGCTGTACATCTGTCATACATATCATGAGCTAGGCAGGGCTGTGATTCACAGTACAATACTGCTGTACATCTGACATACATGTCAGGAGCTAGGCAGGTCTGTGACTCACAGTACAATACTGCTGTACATCTGTCATACATATCATGAGCTAGGCAGGTCTGAGATTCACAGTACAATACCGCTGTACATCTGCCATACATATCATGAGCTAGGCAGGTCTGAGATTCACAGTACAATACCGCTGTACATCTGTCATACATATCATGAGCTAGGCAGGTCTGAGATTCACAGTACAATACTGCTGTACATCTGACATATATAACATGAGCTAGGCAGGTCTGTGATACACAGTACAATACTGCTGTACATCTGTCATACATATCATGAGCTAGGCAGGGCTGTGATTCACAGGACAATACTGCTGTACATCTGACATACATATCATGAGCTAGGCAGGTCTGTGATTCACAGTACAATACTGCTGTACATCTGTCATACATAACATGAGCTAGGCAGGTCTGAGGTTTACAGTACAATGCTGCTGTACATCTGTCATACATAACATGAGCTAGGCAGGTCTGAGATTCACAGTACAATACTGCTGTACATCTGACATACATAACATGAGCTAGGCAGGTCTGAGAATCACAGTAGAATACTGCTCTACATCTCTCATACATAACATGAGCTAGACAGGTCTGAGATTCACAGTACAATACTGCTGTACATCTGTCATACATATCATGAGCTAGGCAGGTCTGTGATTCACAGTACAATACTGCTGTACATCTGACATACATAACATGAGCTAGGCAGGTCTGAGATTCACAGTACAATACTGCTGTACATCTGTCATACATAACATGAACTAGGCAGATCTGATATTTACAGTACAATACTGCTGTACATTTGTCATACATAATATGGGCTAGGCAGGTCTGAGATTCACAGTACCATACTGCTGTACATCTGACATACATAACATGAGCTAGGCAGGTCTGAGATTCACAGTGCAATACTGCTGTGCATCTGTCATACATATCATGAGCTAGGCAGGTGTGAGATTCACAGTACAATCCTGCTGTACATCTGACAATCATAACATGAGCTAGGCAAGTCTGAGATTCCCAGTACAATACTGCTGTACATATATCTTACATATGATGAGCTAGGCAGGACTGAGATTCACAGTACAATACTGCTGTACATCTGTCATACATATCATGAGCTAGGCAGGGCTGTGATTCACAGTACAATACTGCTGTACATCTGACATACATATCATGAGCTAGGCATGTCTGTGATTCACAGTACAATACTGCTGGACATCTGTCATACATAACATGAACTAGGCAGATCTGATATTTACAGTACAATACTGCTGTACATTTGTCATACATAATATGGGCTAGGCAGGTCTGTGATTCACAGTACCATACTGCTGTACATCTGACATACATAACATGAGCTAGGCAGGTCTGAGATTCACAGAACAATACTGCTGTACATCTGTCATACATAACATGAGCTAGGCAGGTCTGTGATTCACAGTACAATACTGCTGTACATCTGACATACATAACATGAGCTAGGCAGGTCTGAGATTCACAGTACAATACTGCTGTACATCTGTCATACATATCATGAGCTAGGCAGGACTGAGATTCACAGTACAATACTGCTGTACATCTGACATACATAACATGAGCTAGGGAGGGCTGAGATTCACAGTACAATACTGCTGTACATCTGACTTACATATCATGAGCTAGGCAGGTTTGAGATTCACAGTACAATACTGCTGTACATCTGACATACATATCATGAGCTAGGCAGGGCTGAGATTCACAGTACAATACTGCTGTACATCTGACATACATGTCATGAGCTAGGCAGGTCTGTGACTCACAGAACAATACTGCTGTACATCTGTCATACATAACATGAGCTAGGCAGGTCTGAGATTCACAGTACAATATTGCTGTACATCTGACATACATAACATGAGCTAGGCAGGTCTGAGAATCACAGTACAATACTGCTGTACATCTGTCATACATAACATGAGCTAGGCAGGTCTGAGATTCACAGTACAATACTGCTGTACACCTGTCATACATATCATGAGCTAGGCAAGTCTGAGATTCACAGTACAATACTGCTGTACATATATCTTACATATGATGAGCTAGGCAGGACTGAGATTCACAGTACAATACTGCTGTACATCTGTCATACATATCATGAGCTAGGCAGGGCTGTGATTCACAGTACAATACTGCTGTACATCTGACATACATATCATGAGCTAGGCATGTCTGTGATTCACAGTACAATACTGCTGGACATCTGTCATACATAACATGAACTAGGCAGATCTGATATTTACAGTACAATACTGCTGTACATTTGTCATACATAATATGGGCTAGGCAGGTCTGAGATTCACAGGACAATACTGCTGTACATCTGTCATCCATAACATGAGCTAGGCAGGTCTGAGATTCACAGTACAATACTGCTGTACACCTGTCATACATATCATGAGCTAGGCAGGTCTGTGATTCACAGTACAATACTGCTGCACATCTGACATACATAACATGAGCTAGGCAGGTCTGAGATTCACAGTACAATACTGCTGTACATCTGTCATACATATCATGAGCTAGGCAGGACTGAGATTCACAGTACAATACTGCTGTACATCTCACATACATAACATGAGCTAGGGAGGGCTGAGATTCACAGTACAATACTGCTGTACATCCGACTTACATATCATGAGCTAGGCAGGTCTGAGATTCACAGTACAATACTGCTGTACATCTGTCATACATAATATGAGCTAGGCAGGTCTGAGATTCACAGTACAAAACTGCTGTACATCTGACATACATAACATGAGCTAGGCAGGGCTGTGATTCACAGGACAATACTGCTGTACATCTGACATACATATCATGAGCTAGGCAGGTTTGAGATTCATAGTACAATACTGCTGTACATCTGACATACATATCATGAGCTAGGCAGGTCTGAGATTCACAGAACAATACTGCTGTACATCTGACAAACATATCATGAGCTAGGCAGGTCTGAGATTCACAGTACAAAACTGCTGTACATCTGACATACATAACATGAGCTAGGCAGGGCTGTGATTCACAGGACAATACTGCTGTACATCTGACATACATATCATGAGCTAGGCAGGTTTGAGATTCATAGTACAATACTGCTGTACATCTGACATACATATCATGAGCTAGGCAGGTCTGAGATTCACAGAACAATACTGCTGTACATCTGACATACATAACATAAGCTAGGCAGGTCTGAGAATCACAGTACAATACTGCTGTACATCTGTTATACATAACATGAGCTAGGCAGGTCTGAGATTCACAGTACAATACTGCTGTACATCTGTCATACATAACATGAGCTAGGTATAACTGAGATTCACAGTACAATACTGCTGTACATCTGACATACATAACATGAGCTAGGCAGGTCTGTGATACACAGTACAATACGGCTGTACATCTGTCATACATATCATGAGCTAGGCAGGGCTGTGATTCACAGGACAATACTGCTGTACAGCTGACATACATATCATGAGCTAGGCAGGTCTGTGATTCACAGTACAATACTGCTGTACATCTGTCATACATAACATGAGCTAGGTAGGTCTGAGGTTTACAGTACAATGCTGCTGTACATCTGTCATACATAACATGAGCTAGGCAGGTCTGAGATTCACAGTACAATACTGCAGTACATCTGACATACATAACATGAGCTAGGCAGGTCTGAGAATCACAGTACAATACTGCTGTACATCTGTCATACATAACATGAGCTAGGCAGGTCTGAGATTCACAGTACAATACTGCTGTACATCTGACATTCATAGCATGAGCTAGGCAAGTCTGAGATTCACAGTACAATACTGATGTACATTCGACATACATATCATGAGATAGGCAGGTTTGAGATTCACAGTACAATACTGCTGTACATCTGACATACATAACATGAGCTAGGCAGGTCTGAGATTCACAGTACAATACTGCTGTACATCTGTCATACATATCATGAGCTAGGCAGGGCTGAGATTCACAGTACAATACTGCTGTACATCTGACATACATGTCGTGAGCTAGGCAGGTCTGTGACTCACAGTACAATACTGCTGTACATCTGTCATACATAACATGAGCTAGGCAGGTCTGAGATTCACAGTACAATATTGCTGTACATCTGTCATACATAACATGAGCTAGGCAGGTCTGAGATTCACAGTACAATACTGCTGTACATCTGACATACATAACATAAGCTAGGCAGGTCTGAAAATCACAGTACAATACTGCTGTACATCTGTCATACGTAACTTGAGCTATGCAGGTCTGAGATTCACAGTACAATACTGCTGTACATCTGTCATACGTAACATGAGCTAGGCAGGTCTGTGATACACAGTACAATACTGCTGTACATCTGTCATACATATCATGAGCTAGGCAGGGCTGTGATTCACAGGACAATACTGCTGTACATCTGACATACATATCATGAGCTAGGCAGGTCTGTGATTCATAGTACAATACTGCTGTACATCTGTCATACATAACATGAGCTAGGCAGGTCTGAGGTTCACAGTACAATGCTGCTGTACATCTGTCATACATAACATGAGCTAGGCAGGTCTGAGATTCACAGTACAATACTGCTGTACATCTGACATACATAACATGAGCTAGGCAGGTCTGAGAATCACAGTACAATACTGCTGTACATCTGTCATACATAACATGAGCTAGGCAGGTCTGAGATTCACAGTACAATACTGCTGTACATCTGTCACACATATCATGAGCTAGGCAGGTTTGTGATTCACAGTACAATACTGCTGTACATCTGACATACATAACATGAGCTAGGCAGGTCTGAGACTCACAGTACAATACAGCTGTACATCTGTCATACATAACATGAGATAGGCAGGTCTGAGATTCACAGTACAATACTGCTGTACATCTGACATACATATCATGAGCTAGGCAGGGCTGTGATTCACAGTACAATACTGCTGTACATCTGACATACATATCATGAGCTAGGCAGGTCTGAGATGCACAATACAATACTGCTGTACATCTGACATACATAACATGAGCTAGGCAGGTCTGAGATTCACAGTGCAATACTGCTGTATATCTGACATACATAACAAGAGCTAGGCAGGTCTGACAATCACAGTACAATACTGCTGTACATCTGACATACATATCATGAGCTAGGCAGGTATGTGATTCACAGTACAATACTGCTGTGCATCTGACATACATATCATGAGCTAGGCAGGTCTGAGATTCACAGTACAATACTGCTGTACATCTGACATACATAACATGAGCTAGGCAGGTCTGAGATTCACAGTACAATACTGCTGTACATCTGTCATACATAACATGAGCTAGGCAGGTCTGAGATTCAAAGTACAATACTGCTGTACATCTGACATACATAACATTAGCTAGGCAGGGCTGTGATTCACATTACAATACTGCTGTACATCTGTCATACACATCATGAGCTAGGCAGGGCTGTGATTCACAGTACAATACTGCTGTACATCTGACATACACGTCATGAGCTAGGCAGGTCTGTGACTCACAGTACAATACTGCTGTACATCTGTCATACATAACATGAGCTGGGCAGGTCTGCGATTCACAGTACAATATTGCTGTACATCTGTCATACATAATATGAGCTAGGCAGGTCTGGGATTCACAGTACAATACTGCTGTACATCTGACATACATATCATGAGCTAGGCAGGTCTGTGATTCACAGTACAATACTGCTGTACATCTGTCATACATAACATGAGTTAGGCAGGTCTGAGGTTTACAGTACAATGCTGCTGTACATCTGTCATACATAACATGAGCTAGGCAGGTCTGAGATTCACAGTACAATACTGCTGTACATCTGACATACATAACATGAGCTAGGCAGGTCTGAGAATCACAGTACAATACTGCTGTACATCTGTCATACATAACATGAGCTAGGCAGGTCTGAGATTCACAGTACAATACTGCTGTACATCTGTCATACATATCATGAGCTAGGCAGGTCTGTGATTCACAGTACAATACTGCTGTACATCTGTCATACATAACATGAGCTAGGCAGATCTGAGATTTACAGTACAATACTGCTGTATATCTGTCATACATAATATGAGCTAGGCAGGTCTGAGATTCACAGTACATCACTGCTGTACATCTGACATACATAACATGAGCTAGGCAGGTCTGAGAATCACAGTACAATACTGCTGTACATCTGTTATACATAACATGAGCTAGGCAGGTCTGAGATTCACAGTACAATACTGCTGTACACCTGTCATACATAACATGAGCTAGGCAGCTGTGAGATTCACAGTACAATCCTGCTGTACATCTGACATACATAACATGAGCTAGGCAGGTCTGAGATTCACAGAACAATACTGATGTACATCTGTCATACATAACATGAGCTAGGCAGGCACGAGATTCACAGTACAATACTGCTGTACATCTGTCATACATAACATGAGCTAGGCAGGGCTGTGATTCACAGTACAATATTGCTGTACATCTGACATACATATCATGAGATTGGCAGGTCTGAGATTCACAGTACAATACTGCTGTACATCTGTCATACATATCATGAGCTAGGCAGGACTGAGATTCACAGTACAATACTGCTGTACATCTGACGTACATAACATGAGCTAGGCAGGTCTGAGATTCACAGTACAATACTGCTGTACATCCGACATACATATCATGAGCTAGGCATGTTTGAGATTCACAGTACAATACTGCTGTACATCTGACATACATATCATGAGCTAGGCAGGTCTGAGATTCACAGTACAATACTGCTGTACATCTGACATACATAACATGAGCTAGGCAGGTCTGTGATTCACAGTACAATACTGCTGTACATCTGACATACATATCATGAGCTAGGCAGGTTTGAGATTCATACTACAATACTGCTGTACATCTGACATACATATCATGAGCTAGGTAGGTCTGAGATTCACAGTACAATACTGCTGTACATCTGACATACATATCATGAGCTAGGCAGGTCTGTGATTCACAGTACAATACTGCTGTACACCTGTCATACATATCATGAGCTAGGCTGGGCTGAGATTCACAGTACAATACTGCTGTACATCTGACATACATATCATGAGCTAGGCAGGGCTGAGATTCACAGTACAATACTGCTGTACATCTGTCATACATATCATGAGCTAGGCAGGTCTGAGATTCACAGTACATTACTGCTGTACATCTGACATATATAACATGAGATAGGCAGGTCTGTGATTCACAGTACAATACTGCTGTACATCTGACATACATATCATGAGCTAGGCAGGTCTGAGATTTACAGTACAATACTGCTGTACATCTGTCATTCATATCAAGAGCTAGGCAGGTCTGTGATTCACAGTACAATACTGCTGTACATCTGTCATATATATCATGAGCTAGGCAGGGCTGTGGTTCACAGTACAATACTGCTGTACATCTGACATACATATCATGAGCTAGGCAGGTCTGTGATTCACAGTACAATACTGCTGTACATCTGTCATACATAATATGAGCTAGGCAGGTCTGAGATTCACAGTACAATACTGCTGTACATCTGTCATACATATCATGAGCTAGGCAGGTCTGAGATTCACAGTACAATACTGCTGTACATCTGACATACACAACATGAGCTAGGCAGTTCTGAGATTCACAGTACAATACTGCTGTACATCTGTCATACATAACATGAGCTAGGCAGGTCTGAGATTCACAGTACAATACTGCTGTACTTTTGACATACATAACATGAGCTAGGCAGGTCTGAGAGTCACAGTACAATACTGCAGTACATCTGTCGTACATATCATGAGCTAGGCAGGTCAGAGATTCACAGTACAATACTGCTGTACATCTGACATGCATATCATGAGCTAGGCAGGTCTGAGATTCACAGTACAATACTGCTGTACATCTGACATGCATAACATGAGCTAGGCACGTCTGAGATTCACAGTACAATACTGCTGTACATCTGACATGCATAACATGAGCTAGGCAGGTCTGAGATTCACAGTACAATACTGCTGTACATCTGACATACATATAATGAGCTAGGCAGGTGTGAGATTCACAGTACAATACTGCTGTACTTCTGACATACATAACATGAGCTAGGCAGGTCTGAGATTCACAGTACAATACTGCTTTACATTTGTCATACATAACATGAGCTAGGCAGGTCTGAGATTCACCGTACAATACTGCTGTACATCTGACATACATAACATGAGCTAGGCAGGTCTGAGATTCACAGTACAATACTGCTGTACATCTGACATACATATAATGAGCTAGGCAGGTCTGAGATTCACAGTACAATGCTGCTGTACATCTGACATACATATCATGAGCTAGGCACGTCTGAGATTCACAGTACAATACTGCTGTACATCTGACATACATAACATGAGCTAGGCAGGTCTGAGATTCACAGTACAATACTGCTGTACATGTGACATACATATCATGAGCTAGGCAGGTCTGTGATTCACAGTACAATACTGATGTACATCTGTCATACATAACATGAGCTAGGCAGGTCTGTGATTCACAGTACAATACTGCTGTACATCTGACATACATATCATGAGCTAGGCAGGCCTGAGATTCGCAGTACAATACTGCTGTATATCTGTCATACATATCATGAGCTAGGCAGGTATGTGTGTGTGTGTGTGTGTGTGTGTGTGTGTGTGTGTGTGTGTATGTAGGGCTGTCTGGTCCCTGGAATGAGGATGTATGTTACCATACTGGACTGATAAGACCCCTTCCCCCATCCAGGCGATGCATTCCACTATCAGTGTTTATGTCCTTGATCGTAGGCCATACAGACTGCCTGTACATGTGTATTCTGTGTGGTGTGTCATGTAGGTGTACAGTACTGTAATGATGATTTTCACATAGGCAGGGGTCCTCACCTCACCAGTAGCAACTGTGTGCGAGTGTGTGTTACTGTGTCGGTGAATCCGTGAGTGTGTGGGTGTGTTACTGTGTCACTGAATACATGTGTGTCAATACCTGAGTGTGTGGGTGCAGTTGTGTGTTGGCATCCTGTCATGGGTATGTGTATTACTGATTCCCAACATGGCATCACACTTCCCACTGGCCTCTACCCTTGTAATCAGCTAGACCACTCTCTTACCTCACCACTCCATGTAACTCTACCTGTGATGTCACCCTTTATGGATGTCACATCTGTAGCCACAGTAGCTTAATACACAGCTATTATGCTCTTGGATCAGTAGACGTGTTTGGAACATGGGAAATTCTCACTGGTATGTGGCAGCTACATGGTGCATGCTCGTATATTCATACATACCTGTGAGTAGTCCACATTGACATATGGGACACTAACTGCAAACACTGACATCCACTGGCACGTGCAATTAGACCTGAAAGAGGACAGCAGAACATCATGACCAACATACAGTTACTGTTGTTACAAAAGACACATATTGTTAACAGTACGAAATGCATTGTGCACCTGTAGTACATGGTATGTCTGCTGCCTGTCAACAGTACTCAACAACTGTAAACTACACTTATCTTCCTAGTCTGTTCACCCTGTGCATCAGACCATATGAGCGTGTCCCTGCACCGATGGTGTGGATGTCAGGGATGCAGCACAGGCATCATCATATGCACAGGGTGATAATGTTTGCCAGAGGCCTAGACTGCACCATTGGATGACATCATGTGTGTGGGTTAGGGCCTTTGATCTAATTGGGTGTGTGTGGATGTTATGCATGTGTGTGTTGTGGTGCCCTACATATGTTTCCAGTGTGTGCGTGTATGTATGCACACAGTTCTGCCATGTGTCTGGCCTAAACAGGGGTATTATTGACAGCTGCAGATTGTACATGTGAGGTTTTACAGTTCACGGTGTCCGGCCATGGACATGTGACCTGTGCCTGCCAGGGGTTGCATGGGCACTACCAGGTAGAGGTGCAGATTGGGTACTGTCTAATGTCAGTGGTCCACTGGAACCTGTCCCTGTTGGGACCATACTGGGCCACGTGTGCATGGCTTGCTGTGTCTTGGTGTGGACAACACAGCACCAGATGCACTGCTGCTGCTACCGCCATTATGGGAGCGGACATGTGAGGTAGCTCATACACGTAGACCTGAAACAGGTGATGTAGCAGGCCTACATCCACATGCTCGACGCCTCACTCCTACCAGATGTTCCAACACAGACAGCTCACACTCGGGGATTGTCATGCCACGGTCAAGGACTCCAACCATGTCACCCAACCGTCTATCCAAACTTTAGCAATCTGCTGTTGAGCATTTACCATTGCCTGGATGTTGTTGTTTAAAGAATGGACAGCAGCCCTCTGGAGCCTCTGATCTTCTCTGTTGTGCCATTCAGCACATGCCTGTGTCTCCATTACAGCCTGAAACATGTGTCTGGTGACACCAGCTGCTGCGTTCTGTCTTGCAGGAGCATGTTGGCCAGAGGTCCTCCTATGAGCAGCACTGGCCACGTGCCTGTGTGGGGCACCACCAGTCAGTTGGCTGGCACCATGGTGTGCAGGCACACCTTCCATAGCCCCCACACTTTCCTGTTCCAAGCTACCACGCACCAACTGTCCTTCCTCTATGGCCACTGGTGATGGGGTATGTGCAAGCATGGGATCTGTGTGCAGGGATGAGGGGGATATAGTTGGAATGGCAACCAATGGCACAGTTTCAGCCCCTGACAATTCTGCCTGTGCCTCAATCATACATTCATCATCACTGCTAGAGTCGGTGGGGACACTAACATCAGATGTATCGCAGGAGGGCAATGCACCTACATCACCTGTGAGGGCAGACAAGAACTGTACATTACAATCTATACAATAGACACACACACACACACATGTGATATGACAGAAGGCATGCAACATGCATGTGATATGGCAGACGGCATGCTGCGCAGACAATAATAGTGGTAGTTATCATACATCCCTGGGTTGCACACAACAGCATGCATGTGTCATAGCAGACGGCATGCAAATTACACAATCATAGTAGTAGTTAGCATACATCCCTGTGTTACACCATGTAGACCAGCACATGTTAATAGTACACTTGCCTGATGTGTGGCATATGACCTGGACAATCACATGTAGTATGACATGTGATCTGCTGACGTGTGCAATGACATGCATACATGTTTAACACAATGGTGTCCTGTCAAATATACAGTGGGGTAATGGTGTCCCAATGCAGTGTTGTCTGTCCGCCCAACAGATATACTGCACATTTAGCTGATGTGCATGGCCCTTGCAGGGAATCATGAGGCATCTCTATTGCTATACAGTGTGAGTTACAGACACAGTTCATAGCCATGACTGTGTTCAGATACAATACATATATACTGTGGAATGTGACCCACATCACTGAGGTGTATACACACTAAACCATGATGTGGAAATTGTGACACAGGTCACTGAAGAGTATACAGATGACACTCCTGCACATCTGCAACCATATTGCTGCTGCCTGGCAACTATAGCCAGGCATGGCGAACACATCGGTACACCATGTCCCACATGACATCTGTGTACTACACACACACACACACACACACACACACACACACACACACACACACACACACACACAAACACACGAGGAGAAAGTATGACATTGATGTCCGACACCAGCAAGGAGAATGTACTGTATATGTGGGCTGATGTGGATACTGTACAGGTGACTGCTGTCATGTTGTGACACCCTCAAGATGTTCAACACATCTTATGTGGTGGATTGATGTTACACCTACACAAGATGTGCACAGGCCTGTAGGATGTCTAGTGTTCCAACACATCTACAATATAACCATTACACAAAGGCCATAGTTGGACCATGTGTAGCCATTGTATGACAGGGTGTACACGCAAGCACATCACATCTACTGTGTGTGTTGCTCCATGTCTCTGGCCATCCTCCATGGCTATGTGTGTACATGTGTTGGCCAAATTATTGTGATGGGCATCTATTTCACATGTCTCTGTTGTCCCATATGGCATACACCCATAGATGTCATATGCTCCACTGATGACAGAGTTATGCAGACAAAGGGTGGTATGTGGGATATGTTTTCAGGTTAGGTAGGCAGTGTTGCAGCCAGGCCACTAGATGTCATGGACATGTCAAGATAGCACATCACATTGTGTGACATTCATAGCAGGCCTATGATCCACATCAGTGAATCCTGTGGGCTGGCCATACTCCAGCCCAATGTGTAGTACTGTTTGTATTCCCCACATGTGTAGTTCTGATCTGTAGTACATGTCCCTATAGTGAACAGCACCTCCACCATTGTATGCACAGCTGTCCACACATCTGGCAATGACAGTTTGGGAGGATTCATGTCAGTGAGATGATTCACATAGTTTGCAAGTGTTGAACATGGGTAGGCATTGTGATAAATTGCAGGTCCGACCTGTATATTGTGACAGGACCATACATTATGTGTACATGTTGTAAATGGCCACATGGCAGATAGATCTGTGCATTACGATTCCTGATAAATAATAACAGTCTTACCTGCAATGGGCTGCTGTTGCAGCGGAATGCCAGAGGTACCTAAATAGGAGTAACACAGCAGTATGAGCATTATCCACGCCTGTATGATGGCTACAGTGTGCAATGTGCATGTTAACACATACTCCAGTACATTAGACTATACTATGGTGTATGCACATGTGTGCATACACAGAGTAGCATACTATAGTATGCGGCATGTGTGTATACATGCCTTGCATATGATGTCATATTACATATTGTACAGTGACACATGCAACTATATGGAATATAGTTGTTATAGGTGCAGTACTGACTTACCAGGCAACTCCAGGCTCAGTGGTTGAGAGACACCCACCTCCACAATATCGGTTAAGGCTTGTGGATGTGGTTCTGCAGGTGTCCCCAGGTTGGCCAGTAGCTCGTCGGTACGTGTGAGTGGGGGCTGGGTTGGTGGTCCACTACCTGTTGCACCTTGTTCCCTGGTGATTGCATTCGCATGCTGTTTCGCTCATCTAATGAGGTCTGTACAATGTCTGCGCACCTGCTGGTATGTGCGGTTGTGTCCACCCACATCATTAACCCTCCTGTGAAGTTCCATCCACAGGGCATCCTGCTGCTGTGCATCCTGTGGCACATGGCTGAACAGGATATCATGATTGTCAAGTAGGTATGGGATGAGGGCCACATCCTCCAAGCGGGTAAAAGGGGGTAGCCTTGCACGCGGCATACCTGGAAAACAATGATGGAGACACATCACAGTAACTCACAGAGACATACAGAGCTACAGCTGAACATACATGTGTATCGCATTTATTACATTTAAATAGTTGTATTTGCAAACCTACATGACACTGACATGTTTGCACATGTGACACCCAATGGTGAGTGGATATTATCACCATATGTGTGTGTGTGTTACCTGATTACATTGCTCATACTCCATGTGGATGCTGTCTTGATGTGGGCATGTCTGTTTGCCTGTACTGGTGTTCCTACCTATCAGCACATGGCTGGATGTGTCCACATTAATGCAGTCGACCTTGATGCTGTGTATATGTCACATATAAAGACTTACACTGCCTTAACAGACATGACCTGTGACCCTGCAGACTTGCTCACATAAGGTTTTACATGTATGTGTTCTGCCAAATACATCTACACGGCACTGTACAGCAATTCAACATCCTGCCATGTATCACCTGTGTTGCACATGTGATACAAATGGGACACTGGCTAGCCAGATGGTATTTGCAGGGATGGACATCAACTATAGCATGTACAGTCAAAGTCAACTAGTAGGCTATATGCCATGGGCCATGTATGAATCTAGGATGAAAGGTTACCTGGCAGTAGCCAACAGATGGGTCTCTGGGAACAGATGGAGCAGTGCCACATTACTGATCCACAGGGTTAATGATATATTTACCATGCAGTCATCACAACATGTCTGAGAGGGGAGCAATGTGCAGCTTTGACGGACAGGAATGCATAGTATGGCAGGACTATGTAAAGTGTATGGGACAAAGATCTGTCCAGCATGTCAAAGGTGGATGTCCATGAAGTATGTGTTTGAGATCAGGATGTGTACGTGTAGCATGTCCAACATCACTGGGTTGGACATGGATTTATTCAGGGTATGCATCATGCTACATAGTGGGGATGGGGAATGGGAAGGCTGGTGTAGGCCATCTGCACATGGCCAATACCCCTTAAAGGAAATATGTGATCTGATATGGGTCACTTGAGTGTTGTGTATGGCTGGACAATGATCTATTCATGGATGGCACCCTGTCATTATTATAGTTGCCACATATGACTACCTGACAGGTGTGGTGACATAGCTATCACAGGAAAGACAACTGCCCAGCTGCATCCCTTACACACAAGTGTCCATTATGTTGACTGCTGCCTAGGTGGTAGTTCATGGGTACAGGGTTATTAATATAGGGGTGACAATGCAATATGTAGCTGTCAGATTGTGGTCATATGTCACACACACCTCACCCACAAAGCCCCTTCTGTATGTTGTCCACAATACTCCTGAGTCGGCTATTGCTCCTAGGTCATAATTATTAGCATACTTCAATAGGCAGATGCCTTCTGTTTGTCTGTGAGGTATGGATTACAATGAGAGGGAATACAATTCATTAACCCTGACTTACTGTAGCTGTCACTGGTGTGATGAGCATGTATTATTCAGACACCTTCTGTAGTGTTAGTTCGGCCAGCAGTCCCGTTGCAAAACACTCCTGTGACATAGGAATGTACATCTAGTATACAGAGTGTAGGTGGTACACAGTATGGGTGATGATGTCCTATGACCTGGCAAGGTTATGATATGCAGTGTGAAATCAACCTTACTGTCATCTACATCTGTACTGCTGACATCAATTATTTGATCAAGGCTCATGGCCTTCCAGACCAGACTCAGCAGGGTAGTAGTGCAGTACTTCCCATTATCAGTGGTGTCTCCCCCTTTGTGGGTTGTGATACCTGTTGGTGTGCACCATTCAGTGTGCACACAGCCTGACATGGAGCTATGTTTTACATGATGTGTACGTGGAGAGCATCTTGTTTTGCCATATGTGTATGATACAACCTGTGATGTGGACAGGTCCCATGCAGCCTGAGTGCAGCTTGTACCTGCATAGTTGTGGGTACAGGGGCCCTGTGGTGTACATGGATATATGATTGTGTACCTGTTGGGGGGGGCAGTGTGTTTATGTTATCCAAGACTGTCTGGATTGCTTATTCACGCTCAGCACTTGTTCAGAACTTGTAAGCACTACGTAAGCTACTAATTACTATAGCACTCAATCTTCCTCATTACCTAGAGGTAAACAGGTTTTGTACATACTTTTCTCACTTGCTTAGAGTAAAATAGCTCTTGTACTTACTTTCCTCACTTATCTTGGGGAAAGTAGTTCTATATTCAGTCATGTCCAAGAGTCAACTGCCAGTGTTCTCTCCTGTCTATCTGATGAATCTGGACATCTTGAGGCAATGTACACATTGCCTCATGTATACAGACAAGCCTCTCTGCCTACCACCCAACACTACAACCTGTGAGAGATGCACTTATTTAGCCAAACTGGCGTTAAAGCTCTCTCCAATCAAGCCTGACCCTGACAGTCATGTGGAGAAGGTAAACATTCGCAAAACACCACACTCATCACATAGTCTCACTGAATCTACCCCACCAATAACTGAGAAAACCACTCATGCACCAATTCATTAGCTCAACGCTCTCTGAAATTCATAAACACCAATGCCCTGGATCAACATATCCACACACCCACCAGAGGCAACAATATCCTAGACCTATGCATTACCGATATGAGTGACCAGTGCTCCACACCTGAAGTCAACTCCTCATTGGTCCAATCCGACCATGAGCTGAACACCATTGATATCCACATCCCGCCCCCACCCCACATTAAGGGAACCACAGTATAATATGTCTACAAAGCCAACTTAATGCTTCTTAAGACAGACGTGGTGAATGTCATGACACCCATGCAGATGGACAATACTGTTACATCTGCTGAATCCTACACAAATGCACTCTATAAGCACTTACACGAGTGCATGGATTGTGCTATCCCAAACAGAACCAAGATGCTATACTCCTAATTAAGGAAACCAATCTGGTGATCCCCTACCATAAACAAACTGTACTACAGGAGGAAGACACTGTTGCAAATGAGAGTACAATCCCATGCATGGAGGAGCTCCCTGGTCAGCCTCAGTAAGAAGGTGAAATCCCTTATAAGATCCTCCGAAGCTAGCTATGAAAACAAAACCGCCACTAATTCCAACAACAACCACAAAGCATTCTATAGCTATGTCACATATCTCGATGTCAACACCCAGATCTGCTGAGTTACAGCACAAAGGCACGAACATTACAGAACCAACTGATATTGCCAACATCCTGGCAAATAGGTTCAGTGCTACCTCCCCCCCCCTCCCTCTCAAAGCTGCACACTCTAAAGTCAATATCACAGCATCCATGGGACCGGGCAACATCCCAGGCTGCGTTTTACACGAACTTCGGAACGTACTGGCTCCCCACCTATGCACCATGTTCAATAATAGCCTTGCATCAGGCTTAGTGCCCCCTGAATGGTGCACAGCAATAGTTATCCCACTCCACAAAGGTGGCGCCACAATGGACCATGGGACTTATTGCGCTATAGGCCTGACTAGCCTGGTCTGCAAGGCTATGGAGCACATCATGGATCTCAGTCACAGAGACATTGGGTACCTCCAAACCTTTGACCCCTCCCAGTTTGGCTTTGTTAAGGGCAGACCATGCCTCCTAAACCTGGTGGACTTCTTAGAGACAGTTACCAAGGCATTAGATGAGGGTAAGGATGTCCACACAGCCTACCTAGATCTCTCAAAGGCTTTCAGCACCATTCCTCATTCTGGTATTATCAACATACCCATCCGCCTGAACATTAACCCCTATGTCATGTGATGGTTTGCAAAGTGGGAGTTGCATACCCTAGGTGCGACTGTATACCAGTTGCAAGTGGCATCCCCCAGGGCTCAGTCCTAGGACCCCTCATATTCGGTATATAATTCTCTGATGTACAGGCAAGCACAGGAGGGCTTTGGCTGAAAAGGTTTGCAGATGACTGCAAACTAGGGGACATAATTGTTTCCCCAGCTGTTACAGACACCCTCTGGAAGGGTCACACTGAGACGGATACCTGGTGTCAATATCATGGCCTCAAGCTGAATTCCAAAAAGTGCATAGTCATCCCCTTTGGATATAACTAATTACCCGTGGACTACCACATAGGTGCTAGTCCCCTACATACAGAAAAGGTAATAAGGGATCTGGGAACCCCAGTAGATAGCAAACTCTCCTTTGATACCCATAATGACAAGGTGGTTAGAATATCCTTCTACATGGCCCCCCTAATCTCTAATTGGTTTGCATCCAGATCAAAGGAGGCCATTGTGCCTCTCTACTCATGACTTATTAGGCCCATTAAAGGATACAACACCCCATTTGGGATATACCTTACAAGACAACTGCAACAGCTTGGAATACCACAACAGTACCACACCAAGAGGATTACTGACCTCAAACAGATGACCTATGCAGCCCAACCTAAGAAACTCCAGCTGTACTCGGTTGCATACCGCATACTCACAGGTGATCTCTGCTTGACATACAAGGCCCATGTCCAACCCAGTATTGCTGGATATGCTCCACCTAAACAGAGGCCCCTGAGAGCCACATGTTCTAGGGATATACACCTAACCACAACGATGACTAGGACGTGCTGGACGGATAGATTCCTGACCCGGACACTCCCCATGCTTTGGAACATGATTCCAATGTACATCAGGCAAGGCCCCTCACTAGCACTCTTCAAGGGAAACTTTGACATGTGAATGGGAGACTGACATGTACCTTGGGGATCACTGCAGTGGTTCTGCTGGACAGAGGCACAGGGAACTAATGGCTCTGCCGTTCAGAGGCACAGGGAACTAACCTATGGGGGTGGTGAAAGCCAACACACTCTAGCTAGGCTTATAAATACCCTTGGTAAGACAGCCTAGTACCTACCTTTGCACTTATTACATGTCTTATGTGCATGGATAGTTAACTAGCTCTTCCATTTTACTTTGCTATCATGCTGATAAACTGTCGGGTGACTAAAAGTCATATGTATCCTGCTATTGTGTATTGTAAATGCCAATAGACATAACTAATGTTTGCCTAACATAACAGCAATGCTATGTAACTTGTAATACATATCTGCTACAATACTGTACATTACACAGTTATTGGCACAATATCCCACAATGCAAATCATAATTGCACAGTGGGCCAACTTTTGACAAGTTATTCTCAGTAATACACCCATACATATGGCTACAGTTACAATATATCAGCATATACTATCCCCTGTTATAGCACATACTTGTTGGACCAGCCCTGCCACTGACATTGGCTGGTGAGGTGTATTTCTGTTCAAAGCCCTTGTATAGCATCCCTTGTGGTGTATGTGATGTTTGCCTTGTGACCTACAGCAGTGCACACAAATACTACAAGCATTGCTATGCTCAACAATACATCACTACAAGATAACTGTTTCCACTGTATGGATTGCATGCACTTTAAATACTACAGCACAGGTACTGACTACACAGACATACTGCCTGTTCTGCATACCTTATTAGTAACCTGAGGTGTCGTTAACTGTTGATTCAATCCTTTTCAGTTTGTGTTTCAATCTTCTTTGTAACGTTCTGCTGGTATATACGGATGGTTTGAATGTGTGATAAGCCATCCTTTTCTAGTTAAATATCGGTAACATGGTATCCTGATGACCAATTGGTGTTCCAAAGTAGTTAATTAGATGTACATCAGCTGTGCAGCTACTCCATTAGCCGATACCATGGCAACAGTGGTGTATAACTGAATAGTCCTTTTGGGTGTTGTCCGTTTGCCTTACTTTCGAGGAAGACGGCCTGGATGTGGTATTTGTGATGTATTTCAACAGCTATATGGAGATACACAGAGATATATTAGCTTCATGACTCCTGTGGATTGTGTGTAATGGCTAGATGATTTTGTTCTACATGTGAGTACAGCTGTTATATTTCAGAACATTGCTAATTATGCAGGGTTTGTTTGTACCTGATACTTCTGCAGATGTTTAAGTCTGGCAAGGATATTTGGGCAGCTCAAGGCTGTATGGCTATGCATGAACTGTTATGTGGTTTACAGTGTGCTCACCAGACATCCTTGATTTGGTGTACATGTGTAGCATACTGTGCTGTTACTCAGTAATTGGTAACATATCCCGGTGTACACACAACCCTCTGAAACGGGATAAGTGCAAACAAACCCTGTAACATCAGCAGCTGTTCCATTGTATAACAGCAACTATTTCACATAGGGTCATGTTAGTGCGTCTCTGACGAGGTATGTTAAGGCTTCTGCAGATGTCGTACAGTAAGTGAATGATTTGTGATGTTATTAGTTTGTATTGTAATTTGTTTGAGTGTGGGGGTGATGTTGGTGGGTGTGCATAGCAGATGCAGGTGTGTAGGAACTGCTTTTATACATAATCGATATGTGTGTGAGGGTTCCTTCCCTATTTGAACATCTATCTTTTAGTGGACTAATACTATGGCAATTGCAGGCTTATTCATTAAGGCACTGTTATGTGGTTCCTGTATAGCATGCAGGTGATGTTAGTCCTTGAATCCTTTTGGAAATACATCAGAATGTAATAAAGTGTTGCTACATGAAAGCTGTGTATTTCTGTCATAGGTATTTGCAGTCATTGTAGTTGTGTTGGTGACTGACCCTCTTTGGCTAGGGTTGCCACCTTTTCATATGGCCATAGTGGGACATTTTCGGGACACACATCAGAATTTACAGGCCAGCAAAAACCCATGGTCAGTACAAGGGATAAAACTTTCCTTTCTTGCCTAAATATAAGCTTATTCTTGTAGCAGTTTAGTTGCTTATCCTATTTCTTGCAACATGTAGGTATTTTAGATACAGAAAGAACTATTGTATGCAACTATTACATTACATATGGGACATAATTATGTCCTACAATCCCAGGACATTTGCCACATTTAATATATTTGGTCAGGACACAACCGCCCAAAGAGGGACTGTCCCTCACAAAGTGGGACAGGTGGTAACACTATCACTGGCTCATGTCCATAGCACATATTTGTAATAGTGTGTAGGCATATACTCTCCATATCCTTTGTTCATAAAGGTTGGTCGTGGCGGAATGTGTGATTGCTATGGTCCATGTTATACACATATATGAACACTTCAACTGCTGTATACGGGATACATATGGAATCCCAAAACCACACAGTTCTGATACACACAGTACCGGACTCCCATATCCCACATTATCGATAGCGACAGTAACTCGTGAAGGTAATACGAACATGGAACACACACAGACACACTGCTACCCACCACATCCAAACAAACCATCCTACACTATGTATGAGCAGGTGGGCAAGCCCCCCTACACCCCCCATGTAGGTGTCTGCACCCCCCACACCCCCCTACTTTAATATTCTACCTCCTAGACAGCACAAACAGACACACAAAGCTAACCCACACCCACACATTACAGTCCCCCAAGAACACACACCACACTCAGAACACACACTTACACACACTACAGCCCTCAGAAACACACTTACACACAGTAACCTACCTGAACCGCAAAACCAGGAGCACTGACTAACTGTCCCTTAACATCGTGATTTTAAACCTCATGCATCTGATGTTTCAGTACTGTGTTCTTTCGGACCTTAAGCCTCGGCATTATGCACATCGGTATGTAAAGCAGTCGATATGTGGTAGGTATCCCATTTATATGTACCTCCATGGTTATGTAGATGTTGTTAACCTATCTATATATCTACATATATATGTATATCCCCATATATCGACATATATCTCTCTCTCTCCCTCTCTCTTTCTCTCTATATGATGATGTGCATATATATATATATATATATATATATATATATATATATATATATATATATATATATATATATATATATATATATATATATATATATATATATATATATATATATATATATATATATATATATATATATATATATATATATATATATATATATATATATATATATATATATATATATATATATATATACATATATATATATGTAAATTACATATATATATATATATATATATATATATATATGTAAATTACATATATATATATATATATATATATATAAAAAACATACACCTTTCATTGGGTACATGCCGGTTTGTCCTATTTCCACACATTCCTACCTTTTGTGTTTTATCCTGTCAGTATACACAACTGCCATTGGTACATCTCAGGTAGCTTAGTGGTATGTTACCTCTCAGTGCAGGCACTGGTAGTGCAAGGGTGATTAACGCACATTTCAGCGGTTGTGTGTTCCACATGTTTATTATTCTGTGGAATACTACCTATATATGCAAGCTGTGTTTAAGGTATACTATGTAATATGTAAATCATCTGAGAAGAGTCCTGTCATGGATACTCCCCATTATTTGGAACTACATCCCTGATTACATTATACAAAACCCCTCACTGACACTCCAAGGAATCCTTGCAGAGTGGGTGGGGAACAGTGGATACACCCCAGGGATCCCGAAATTGGCTCTGCACCACAGAGGGACAGTTAGTTAATCGATGGGGTGGTGACAGCAGACACTTTTTGCCTATGCTTATGAGTGGCCTCGGCAGATGGTCATGTACCTACCTATGTATCTATGAACCTCTACATACAGTATGGGCACATGCTGATAGCTTAATTTACTGTTCAGGTATTGACTTACCTTGTGCCAATGGCGGTTGTGTGTACAATAGTTGAGGGCTACCTATGTAGGATGCACACAGTAGACCACCTATACATGACAATTTACAGGTGGTCGTGTGTGTTTGCCATCCATGTTTGCTGTGTGTGCAGGTGGAGAAGGGTGTCAGTCCATGAGTGCCTACACTATCAGTGTGTGTGCTATACATTCCCTCTTTGCCAAGGCATGGGCATACTGGGCACACCTCCGTCTGCCTACTGGGGCTAGCACAGGGTGTTCATGGTCTGAGTCCCTTTGTGCCTGTGGGTCCCTTGGCAATGGTGGTGGGCTGTGAGGACCTTCACCATTCTGTCCCTGCTGCAGCTGTTTCCCCAGGATCATATTGTGTAGCATGGCGCATACTATGAATATGTGGGCACACGTGCCTGGAGAGTACTGCAAGGCTCCACCAGATATGTCCAAGCAAATGAACCGTGATTTCAGCATCCCAAACACATGCTCTATGATGATTCTGGTTCCTGCGTGTGCCTCATTATGGCATCCTTGCATGGCTGTGTGTGCATTTCTGATTTAAACAGCATCTAAACATCCAGATTCTAAACTCATCAGCTCCCCAAATTGCCAATGAAGAAATAATATATACCAACCTGAAAATAAACCAAAATAAAACCATCAACATAATAGAATGCTACTTCCCACCTGGCCAAAATATCCCTCCACTAGAAAACCTCCTAAGCTGGACTACCCACCATCTCCCTCAAGAGACTATAATTTTAGGTGATTTCAGCATTGATTGGCAATCCTGTCCATCATCCAACCCAGCATCTAACCCTTCATGGCTTCACCCAACTAGTCCAGTCACCAACCAGAATAAATAAAAACTCCAACAAGCACATTACCCTGGATTGGATACTAGTCAGCAAGATTCCCCAGTCCTATATAGCAGGCTGCCTATCAGACAGCCTCAGTGATCATTCCCCAACATTCCTACTCAAAAAACACCTATACCAATTTAAACCTGTCATCTACCGTCAAATACGTAAAAAACTACACTTTAACCCAATCACATTCATCGCATCCTTCAAAGAATGTAACTGGCACCCTCTAAATTACCTCAGCCTAGATGATGCAGTCCAATTTTTCAATACTACCTTCTGAAGCAACCTAAATAACCATGCCTCCATAAGACTTACCAGAACCAAAGCCCAACCCTCCCCATGGCTACAGAAAACCACTAGGTCAGAAATGAAATACCGAGATAAAGCCTGGGAACACTGGCGCAAAACCAAAACCCACTCAGCTAGACAGAAATTCCTAGAACTACACAATAGAGTCAAAAAGCTAATAAAGGAGGACAAAATCCAATACTACCAGTCTGCCCTCAACTCCTCCCAACACAACCCCAAACAATTCTGGACCTCCATAAACTCCATCCTCCACCCAGGTAAAATCAATACCCTTACACCTAACATTCCCCACTCCTAAGAAAATATTGCTACCTCATTCAACACACACTTCACACAAACTGTACTATCACTAGCTAGACAACACAACCCCTCTCCCCTACACCCCACACCTTCACCCAGTAATCCCCCCACACTCTTCTCATTTTCTCCCATTCCTACCTCCAACATAAAACTCTTAACTAAACTTACACCCACAAAATTAGCAGCAGACAACCTCCCAAGTGAATTCCTACAAATTGCAGCTGACGCCCTAGCCTACCCTGTATCCATCTTGATTAACCGATCTCTGTCAGAATGCTGCATCCCTACACTAATGAAAATATCACACATCATTCCCCTTCACATAGGCGGCCCCTCCACAGAACTAACCAACTACCGCCCCATAGCGATTCTATCTCCACTCTCCAAAATACTAGAGAGATGCATTCACTCTCAAATCTCAGACTACCTCCTTACTAACAACCTCCTTTCTAATACTCAGCATGGTTACCGACCAAACCATAGCACCACCACTGCCTTACTCTCTTTTACTAACACTATCCTTCAGCATAAAAAACAATGGCTATCTCTCCTCTGCTACTTTCCTAGACCTATCTAAAGCACAAACTCCTCTCTATACTCAATAACCTATCCTTTTCTCAATCAGTCACCAACTGGTTTCAAAGTTACCTGTCTGACACCAGCAATCTGTTGTATAGCAAAATGACATAGCTCCCCAACTACCTGTCTCTATTGGTGTTCCCCAAGGATCCATCCTTGGACCCCTACTCTTCTCTATTTTCACCAATAATCTAGCCTCTGCCACCAAACATGGCACACTCATACAATATGCAGATGACTCAACCATCATCTGCTCCGCCCAGTCCCTACCCAAACTGCAAAAGGTCACAAAGCATGCCTTTTCCTCTGTTAAAACTTGGCTATCCGATGCCCAATTAATACTCAACCCAAACAAAGCTAAACTCCTCATCTTCGAACCCACCAAACATACTCAAAACAACTCTCACTTTAACATCACAGCAAAAGACAACACCACTATCCACCCAACAGATCACACCAAATTGCTTGGAGTTGAAATAGACAACAATCTCAAATTTGACATTCAAATATCCATGACCATAAACAAAGTCCACCAAAAACTAGCAGCCTTATACAGAAATAAGCAGCTCCTCACCAAAGCAGCTAGGATTTCAGTTGCAAATTCGCACCTTAACTCCACCCTACTTTATGCCTCTCCAATATATACCAACCTAAGGCAATGTGATCTAAATAAACTCGAGACCTGCTGCAACAAAATCACCAAATTCACCACCGGGGCATCCTACCACAGTTACCACTGTCTCTCACTTACTGAACTAGGCTGGCTACAACTCCCTCACCTTCTTCAATGGTATCAACTCACACTCGCCCACAAACTGGTTAACCATCCTCTAAAGGTCCCATCCCTCCAGTATCTACTCCAACCCTATCTCACCACCAGACCACTATGATCCAGCAACAAAAATCAATTACAGGTTACTAGAGCCAATAACACTGCTGGAGAAGCACTATTCTCCAGCGCTATAGCCAAATTATGGAACACCTTCCCCTCCACAATAACTTCTCTACCATCATGCAACCACTTCAAAGCTTTACTTAAAGTGTACCTAAAACATTCTGGCTATGCCCTTGTAACTCTCCCCTCTAACTTCTCCCACTCCATCTACCCTCTACCTCTCTTCCACCCCACAAACTACCTTTGATTACAGCAAGCTCTGATACTTCCATGCCTATCTACTTATTATATGGCAGTAACTTCTTATTGTAACAATTGTTAATATCTGCTATGACCTCATGGATAGAACAGATGCTAGTTATCTACTGAATGTACTATGTTCTTCAGCTGTAACTATGTTTGTAATATTTTAATTGCTAGGATTCTTAACCTATAACTATGTCTGTAATATTTTAATTTGTGGAGCTTTTCTCCCCGGGCCTCAGCTGAAAATGGACCTGCATCCAGTCGGACATTCCTGGTCAACAAATGTAAATAAATAAATAAATAATCCATGGTTCCAGTGCATAGCCAGCATCTCCCACCAGGTGGCCATATGGGATGTCCCCCCTGGCAAATACCTGATACAGCTGTGAGGCATGCCAGATGTGGGAGTCGTGATAGCTTCCAGGGCTGCCAGCACACACATCCATGATAATGCCCTGGGCATAGTACATGACCTGGCAGTTAATAGAGGGGTATCCCTTCTGGTTTATGTAGCGCCTACCCTGCTCACCGGGTGGTGACTTGATGTGTATGTGCGTGCAGTCTATTGCACCCAGTACCTTCAGGTAGTCTGCCACACGGTGGAAGAGACACGTATTGCTGGCCAACTCCTCCTGCGTTCAGGGGAAGTATATGTGCTCATTGGCATGTGGTAGCATGGCATCCAGGAATTGGTGGAGTACCCTGGATGCTGATGCCTGTGAGATCCCCATGATATCCCCCAGTTAGTCTTTGGAAGGTACCTGTGGCTAGTATTCTCAAGCTTACACATACCTTCATGTCTACTGGGATGGGTTCCCCTCTGTTACTTCTGGATCTGAGGTGTGGCCGGCACAGCTCAACAAGTTGCTGTATGATGTCCCTGTCCACCCTGTAACACTCTACTATTTCCAGATCATGTAGCCCCTGGTAGGTTACCCTGGGTCTGAACACTCTTCTCCTCCTCCAGTGCCTGAGATGGTTGTCAGCATCATCCTCCACACCACCTTCAGTCTCCAACACATGCTGGTGAATCAAAGCTATGGCAGCCCCTAACATGTACATATTAAAAGTTCCCCATTTGTATACACCAATGGTGCAGAGTGTCTTGGAATACACAAGTGTGTGAGGTGCTTTCACACTTTATACTATTGTGCAATGGATGCTGCTGGTGTAACTGGGTGTGTATGTGCAATTCCAGCTGCAGGGTATCTTAATTATGGGTTTTACAGTGGGTACTGCTAGTGTGGGGCCTTTGGTGTTGAATTACGCTTGGCTGCCATGATTCATCTATTGCTCTTTACTTCACTTTTCAACCCGATTCCCCTCCCATTGCCAGGCATGCATACAGCTGCCGGCTTTCTTGTTTTGTACTTTCCCAACCCAGGATTGTATTGCGAAATGTGTTATGTAGCTGATCTACTGCAAGTTTGCTTTGTTCTGCTGTGACAGTTCTCTTTTCTTTGCAGCACAGCACCTCCCCTTTCCTGTTCTGCAGGTATCTGCTAGCAGCCTTGTTAGCTGTTGTCAATGGCCCACTGTGAGTTCCTAGTTGTTAATTACTCATTTGTACTCCAATTTCCATGCTGCAGCATTTCCTTATTGTCCTCCCATATCCTTCCTGTCTCAGCTATGGTGCGCGCCACCCACAGCCATTTACCGGATTTCGAGCGCGTTTTCATCCACGTTCACATGCACTTTCAGTTATCTCGTGTGCTCTCAGTTAAGCAAAGCTATGGCTACTTCCACACCTCTATCCTGCGGCTTTGCTTAGCAACAGGCAACCCGGATTAGCAATGATCCAATGTGCTTACAGCTACGGTGGCACACACCTCTCTTGATGTCATGTTTACCTCCAGACCACTCCTCAAAGATGAAATTGTTGTCCAGTTTGAAGGACATTTTTTTAAGCAAATTATGGGGGTTGCTATGGGGGCAGCATGTGCCCCCATTTCTGTGAATTACATCATGTCCTTCTGGGAGCAGGAATATCTTTTTACCTGTAGATTCCAGTCCAATATTCGATACTACACCCGCTTTTAAGATGATTTATTCATAGTGTGGGATGGTAGTGTGGATGACATTAATAGTTTTGTTGAGTATATTAATAATACAGTGTATTTCTTAAAATTTACTCATGTTTTTAGTAAGCACGAGATCACTTATTTGGATGTTAGTTTGAAAGTTGACCCGAATGAGTATATTTTGAATTCCAGTATTCATAGAAAAGCAACTTTTTCCAGTTTGTATCTTAGCTATACTAGTTGGCACGCTGACCACCAGAAAAAAGCTATCATTAAGGGTCAGATGGTCAGGGCTGCAAGAATGGTTAGTTATGACTTGGAATTCATAAACGAGGTTGAGTTTATCAACACTATGTTTATTAGGAGAGGTTATCGTGTGGATTTATGTCGGGCAGTTACCAATGAGGTTAAGCGAAAGAGGCTTGATGGTAGTTATTGGGCATTGTTAAGAGGGATGGTGGTTAATGACCCCATGGTCACAGGTGTGGCAGTCAATCGTGTGGCTGGTGGGGTTAACCAAGTGGATGACCAGTCACCAGTGGTGGTTGGATACGATGGTGACATGGCAGGAGATATTTATTTCATTACCACTTATTCTTTTGATGCTGTGAATATAAAAAATATAGTTAGTTCAACAAATGGAAGTTGCTCAGGTTGGACAAGTTTGTATGGGACAAACGTTGTAATCGCCCTCAATGTGTTTATAGAAAGGGTAAATCTTTTAAGCAGTTGTTAGAAAGAGGTGGTGACCATTCATCTAACCTTATTGGCAGGTCTATTGGTAATTTCAAATGTGGTAGGTGTAGTGTGTGTCATTTGGTGTCGCAAACGGATTCTAAGTTGTATGTAGCTGGGGTGCTTATTCGCTTATATGGTCATTTTGATTATCATTCTAAAAATGAGGTCTATCTAGCTAAGTGCAGTCAGTGTCCTGCGTTCTATATTGGTAAGACCAGTAGAGTCTTTAGGGATAGAATTAATGAACATATGTTGGACATTAAGCATAGAAGGTTGACAAATGCCCTGTATAAACATATTGAGTTGTATAATGGGCACGAGTTTAAATTCTGTGTAATACAACAAATTGTTAAGGATGTGCAGGGTAATATTTTGGATATCCATCTAGACATGTGTGAGATGAAGTGGCAGTTGAGGCTCAATGCCACAGTATTTCCAGGGATCAATGACCATATTAGTATTGCACCAATTTTAAAGTTAAAACACATTTTAGGCTAATGTCTTTTTTGTATTTATTTATTTATGCTTTTTTTGTATTTTTTTACATGCCTGTTGTTTATGATGTTGTATCATTTATTTATTTATTATGGCCATTGGTCATTTTTTATTTTCATTTTTATTTATTTTTATTTTCAATTTTTGTGCATTATAGGTATTTGGCACATGTTGGTTTTATGGTTAGGTTGCTTTAAATGGTTTGGTCTGTGTTTCATTAGTCAATTATGTAATTGGATTGTGCCTATAAATTGGAATGGGTTCAGTCATTGTGGTTGTAAGTTTTTCTGAAGAAGTCTGAATAAAGACGAAACCTAGGTTAAATTCGTGGTTGTGGTTGATTGTCATTCTGCAGTCTCCAAGTTTGACCAATTCTTTTTTGTTTTTTTGTTTATTTGGTTGTTCTTGTTCTTATGGAGAGTGTTATAACTAAAGAAAGCCTTGTGATTATCCTTAGTGTCCTGTGCAATTTTTCTCTCGAAGCTGGCCTTAGACGATTTTATGAGTGCCCGTAGTTTTTTGCTAATACTGATCAGAGATGCCTTCCCTTTTTGGGATTTTGCTCTATCATGTAGTAGCTTCCTCCTTCTGTTGTATAGTTTGTTTATGGCTGGGGTCCACCAGACAGACGTCTGCCTTTGGAGGATTGGGTCTTGTTTTTATTTGAGATTGCATGATCCATGCATTCCTGAAGGTGTTCATAGAATGCATTTATAAAGGATTCTGCAGTCTGGGCCGTATTTTCCACAGGCCCGGGGGCTTTGAAGGATTCCACCTCAGTTTTGAGGAGTGTGAAATTTGCTTTAGAGAAGTTTTTCACTGTGGATTTCTGGGCAGGGGGTGGGGTCGGGATGTGAATATCCACTGAGATTAGTTTATAGTTTGATCTTACCAGTGAGGGATACACTTCTGGTCTGGAGCATAGAGTCCCCATGTTGGTGGTGATGATCAGGTCCAGTATGTTTTCCCCTCTTATGGGAGTGGTAACAAGTTGTTCCATAGCATTAGAGTTTATAAATTCTAGGAACCTTTGGGCTAGGGTGTTGGAGCTAGAGTAATGCTCCCAGTCTATGTTTGGGTAGTTGAAGTCACCCAATATAATAGTGTTTGGAGAGACCTTCATATTTTCCAGTGTTCTCAGGAAGGCCGAGTGGGGTTCCTGGGTTTGGGAGGGTGGTCTGTAGTAGGCTATAAACTGGAAGGCAGTTTTACCCACTGTTAGTTGCACATGGATAGTCTCTGATGCTTCGTGCTGTGCCACCAACCTGGAGGTGTGGGTATCTTTG
Source organism: Protopterus annectens (assembly GCF_019279795.1). Lineage (NCBI taxonomy): Eukaryota > Metazoa > Chordata > Ceratodontiformes > Protopteridae > Protopterus > Protopterus annectens. Next base: position 397,755,086 of record NC_056740.1, on the reverse strand, counting down.
ACGAATATTGATACTCCCCCTCCTTTTGTGGTTCGGTCCAAGTTTTGGGGCCGAAAAGCATGGTATGAGGTATAACCTGGTAGTGCTGGGGTGCTCTCGGGAGCCTTGAACCAGGTTTCTGTTACTGCACAGATATCTATGTTCTCCATGCTAAGGAGAGTTTCGAGTGCATGCATCTTGAGGTTTAGACTTCTGGCATTGAGGAGCATTACTCTTAGTTTCTTATCCCTTGTGATACCTATGGAGGTGGGTTTGTCTTTTGAGCCTTGCCTAAAAAAGGAACTATGTGGGTAGCAAGAGCCTTTGCCAATATCTGAAAGCCCAGGGGTGACAGGTGCAAGCCATCCCTAGCGAAGCATCGTGGCTTGTCGAGCATGTCATCCCAGGCTGACAGGCATTGGATCCCCTTTGAATGACACCAATACTTAAGCCAGTTGTTGAAATTGATCATTTTGTCTTCATATTGTGGCATCATTTTTGGTGAGGGTAAGATGCTACTCAAGGTCAGGGTCATACCGGCTGTGGCTACATGCTCAGAGAGCTCCTCTATGTCTCTCTTCATGTAGTCCAGGGAGGTACATCTCAGGTCATTCACACCAGCATGGACAATGACTGAGTCATATTTGTACTTGCCTTGGAGTGACCTGAGTGCTTGTGTTATGTGGTGGATCCTAGCGCCTGACAGGCAGCTCATCGTGACCTTCTCCTTGTTCAGCCTGGTGAGCGGGACGTCAGTGTGCCTGACGATAGAGTCACCTATTACAAGTGTATCAGGTGTGTTGTTTAGCCTTAAGGGCTGTGACTGTTCGACACACTGGCTTTGTGAGCTATGTGTTGCACGTGTTTTGTTTTGGGGTAGCGGTTGCTTAGGTGTCTGCTTTGGAGGTCTCTGCTGCTTAGGCAGATTTTTATTTAGAGTCACCGAGTATGTTTTTGTGTGTTTATGTGCTTGGTTTGCTGTCATGGTAGGTCTATGTGAGACTGGAATCATAGTGAGTGTGGTTTCCTTCTCCTCCTGACTGGTTACACCAGTACTGAGTTGAGAGAGCTTAGCCTCCAGTTTGGCAATATGGTTGCATCTCTCACATGTGTTGGAATTTGTTGGGAGGATGAGAGGGTTGTCTGTGTACATGAGGCAGTTGTAACATTGCCTCAAGATTCCGAGATTCACCAGCTGGAACGGAGAGGAGATTGACAACTGACCTTTGGACATGCTAGAATAGTATTGGGAATTCCTTTATAATTGAAAAAAGGGCCAATGGGGAACAAGGTACTCAAGGGGAGTTTGTGAGGGTGTAGTGCTTTTAATGTTTTAGTGCTGACTTAGTGAGCAAGTGCCAGGTAACTTAAATGCAATGTGTTACAGGTAACTTAAATGCAAAAATGACAAACTGTAACTTTCTTCAAGTGAAACAAGGAAATACGTACAGTAAGCAATGAAGATATCACTAGGGATCCACAGAAGCGCTGAAAAGCCACATTTTAGGTGGAATAGCATTTCAGGGAAATAACAAGCAAACAAACAACAAGCATACAAACAAAGCTAGATTCAGCAGGCCTGGATCTAGTCTATGCTACAGCAAACAAGGTGTACCAATTTCAGTAAGAAACAGTTCAAATATGCAGGCACTATAAGCCTTTAACCAGAAATTCCCAGCTCAGAAGGGCAGAGTCCAGCCTCTCCTCCCACAAGAGTGCAGACCACGAACCCTCTTAATGTAAAATAACTGGCCTGAAGCCCAAGTGCTTAAACCACAATTAATACACTTTTAGAATAACAGACACTGAGCCCTCAATCAGCAGCTCCCAACTTAGAAGGATGTATGCTACCTGTCCTGCCACCACAGTGCAGGTCACAAACCTCCCTAATGTAAAACAACTGCTCTGAAGCCCAAGTGCTTAATCCAAAAGACTTAGAATGATAGCTACACTTTAATCAAGTTACTACCAAGCAGTAATAAATACAATTGAATACTTTAAAGAATGCCTGGATTAGTGCTCAAGTTATACAAACAAAGCTAGATTCAGCAGGCCTGGATCTAGTCTATGCTGCAGCAAACAAGGTGTACCAATTTCAGTAAGAAGCAGTTCAAATATGCAGGCACTATAAGCTTTTAACCAGAAATTCCCAGCTCAGAAAGGCAGAGTCCAGCCTCTCCTCCCACAAGAGTGCAGACCACGAACCCTCTTAATGTAAAACAACTGGTCTGAAGCCCAAGTGCTTAAATTAAAAGGCTTAGAATGAGTTACACCAAGCAGTAATAAATACAACTGAGTACTTTTAAGATGACGCAAAAGCAAAATAAAGTAGGAAGAAACACAAATACAGTAAAAGCAGGTACATTTTTTTTTTAAGTGGAAAGAGAGAAAGGAGTAGCAGAAACTAAGCTGATTGGCCTTCTCAAATGTTCTCCCTGTACTGGGTAGAATGAGGTAATGACACTAGACTGGGAGGAGGGTCCCAGATCAAATTTACACTGGGGCGGGCAACTGCAAAGCCACCAACTATAAAAACACTATACCAACAGGAAGGGAGGCTGGGAAACAAACTGCAGAAATGTTTCTTACAGCTGAAAAGCAGCAGTGAGCCTTTAAATGAAAGTTTTAAACAGCTAAAGGAGCCTCTAGAAAAAGAGTTTAACTGCAACAAGTTATCAGAAACAAACAACCCAACAGATGCTTAATAAAAGTGGACAATTTCCAGTTAATACCTCACACAGTGAAACTAGCTAGAAAAATACACAGTACACAAAGTGCTATAAATAACAAAGAAATAAAGAACAAAATTAACAAAAAACAGGATACTTAATGTTATATATTATAGCTCAGAGTTTCCTCAGTGTCTTTCCTTCAATCAGCTCAGTGTGAAATGCTATAGATATAGCTGTATCATATGTGTGTGTGTAAGTGTGTTTATGTATGTATGTATGTATATATATATATATATATATATATATATATATATATATATATATACACATACACAAAGAGAGAGAGAGATTTATATATAGATATATGTATATAGATAGATATATAAACCAAAGGCCAAAAGGTCACATGCAGACAAATCATAGGATCATATGAAGTTAGTAGGCTAATGGCCCTAGAGCCTTACAAGCCTAGCCAAGTTTTACCCTTATTTCCATGATCATTAACAATTGTCCTGGTCCAAGAAGAACACAGGTGGAATGCCCAGTGTGAGTTTATGGTTACACATCCAATCGTACACACTCCGTTTGAAGAGGGCGAATGAGGTGGTCTGTTTGACATGAAGTGGGAGTCTGTTCCAAAGGTGTGGTAACCTCTGGGAGACAAATCTGTCCCTCCAGCATGTTCTATTAATGTCACATACCAAGTTAAGGTCTTTAGAGCGAGTAACCCGTGTACCATTTGACTTGTGGATATTCAGGATTTCCAATAAAGCAAGGTCAGAGGGCAGAGATACAGTGCAACTAGATTCGTTAAGCCTTTTTTATTAGAAACCCATGGGATATGAGCCTTAAGGACATACCAGTCTAGAATACACAGCTTGATTTATCTCCAATAGACAGTAAAACGTTATCCAGAGATTAATTTCCTCTTTTGACAGTGAAGCACACAACATTATTACAAACTGCTTCATGCGTACAATACATGAAGATTACACCTATCAAGCTCCCTGATTCTATTTAACGACTTCTTTTAGTTTTGTTTCTTATTATTTATTTATAGTAATTGTAAAACCATTAATTGAACCACTTCAAAATATTTGTTTGGGTCAGGAGCATTCAACCTACCCAGCTAATGGTATTATTTATTTTTGTCCTTGTTGATGAGATTTGTCCTGCTAGGCCAGGGGCCTGTTTTCAAGGAAGACGTGAGGTGGTTTTCATAGTGACCAGCAGATTAAGATTGTAAATTGTTAACAAGCTGCTGTTGATACAAATGATTAACATTATGAGGTATTAATGAGATATTTCCTGTATTCCAGTGTTTGATTTCTTCAAACTGCGGTGTGATTCTGAACAAGTCACTTAACCCGACAGTGTTCTTAGTAAATTGGGCTAAGCTCCTCAAAGATTCATAGATTGTTTCATAGATTACTACTAGGCTTATTGCCCTTGTGGGCCATTTTAAGCCTAGCCAATTACCCCATGTGAGAATCAAACCCTGCACCTTGTGCATGTAAGGTAACCGCCTTAACCATTATGCCACCCTCCCACCTACCAGGTCTCCTGGAACACAGGCTTACTATGAACCTAAAGAGTTTCATCCAGCTTCAGACTGTGCATTCTCCAGCTACAGAAATCCACCTTTAAACCTTCATATCTTCTTCTTCTTTCAGCTTTTTCCCGGTCAGGGGTCTCCACAGCGGATAACCTGTCCACTCATGATTGGCAGTGGAGTTTTATGGTGTTGAGTTGCCAGCCCAGTGACCTTTAAACCTTCATACGTCTGAGCAATTTATTGTTTTGATGTACTACCTAACCAGATATCTAAATATTAAGTATGGATAAGCTACATGCCTCTTAACCTCTTAGAGCAAGAAATCTGGACAAAGCCATAAATAAAAGTGGGACACAGGCCCCAAATAGGGACAATTTTTAAATATTGCTCTTACAAACTTAGAAAGCTGATAGAATAACAGGTTTTGCATTACTATGCATTTTCTGAAAGGTATGGAGTCTGAAACTCAAATGCCTGCAATTATTTTCTAACTTCAAGTCTTTAATGATTTGCCACTAATTTGCCAAAAAAACATAATTTTATGAAAAACGGTCCAAAAATATGTGGTAGAAATCTGGACATTCTGCGAAAATCTGTACAGTTATACAAACAGACTTTTTAGTACAGAGCAATTTTGTAAGTATTTTATTTAGCGATAACATTTAGAATATAAGTCATCATTGCCTTGACATTTTATAATAGTATTCATGACATATTAGCACTCATTATTTGTGTTTTGTACGTAAAAAATTCTCTATATTGCATTTCACACTATCAAATATGTCATGATATATTCCAGATGATATCAGCTGGGAAGATGATTTTGCTTTATATTTGCTAGTTTTACATTTTAATATTATAAACATGAAATTATAATTTGATATTCACAGTTTGTCTAGTTTATATCTCACACGCTATTTGCATTTTTTATATTTTTATATATAGGACATAGTGTTTCATGTATATGCCTGATTTACAGATGCATATATTTATATATTCACATAGTGAATGTACATATTAACGTGTATGGCTTTAAGCGCGATGTTCTTGTTTTGTTTTAATTGATTGAAAAATTTTTCCCGCGCTCAGCGGATGTATATTAACCTGACAATTGATTTTGTAAAACCATCTGATGAAGCGTGGGTGGGCCACGCGAAAGCGCTCATCTCCTGATTTCTATTAAAAGTTTTGCATTTTTTAGAGTTGCCGGAGTTCTTCATTCAGTGATTTGAATTTATTTGGAATTTTGCTTGCTCTTTTGTGTTTGGTACTTCACTACGCTACTACACTGCTTTGTTTTTTTGGTGCAGTACCATTCAGCAGGGACACTGACTACTACAAACGTTTTTACAGTTGAGAGGTATGATTTTAAGCCATAAGAACGGATAGGCTTGCTTTCTTCATTGGATAGAAATCATTTTATTCCCACTGCCTCTATTTTCACCTCATTAATCTTATTCTGTAACATTTTATCAAGTATATCTAACATCTGAAACAACACCTGTATATGTTTTTTCATGATCCTTCATATAAAATTATATATCAGCAAGCAATGAAATCTTATTTCTTCCTGATCTGCCTTATATCCATTTAAAACTGACCTTTTACCACAGCAACTAGAGGTTCCAAATGTAATGCAAATAAAAAAGGGGAGAAAGTGTTTTAATTATTCTTGAAACATGCCTTTACAGACTAAATTAATTTAGATAAACTCAGAACTTGAAAGCATGGCATATAATCAGCTTTATGAGTAGAATTTCTAATCTGTGAAATGTTTGCATAGGTATAGCCTGTAAAAGGACTTCATGTTTGCTGCCAGTCTTATTGTTCTTAGAAGGTTCTATATCATTATCTTCTGCAAGGACAAGAAACTGAGTATGCAAACAAGATATTGGGTGGGTGAGGGGGCTAGCATAGGTAGCCCATAGTGGCACCCTCATAGTAATCTAGTTTGAATTCTGTTCTGGTTATACAGCACCACTATGGGGTGAAATCATCTGAGAGGTACCTCTCCTGTTTCTGGCTACACCAACATACCTCTCCTGTTTCTGGCTACACCAACACAGTCCATTTATCTTTTTTAGTGGACCAGAGGGGTCTACGTTCTGTTGGTTTGTGTACAAATCCAAGATCTGTCTATGACATGGCAGGTGGTCATCGTTTGTTACACTTTGCAAGGCATTAACCTTGCACGGATAATAAAAACCTAGCTGAACAGTAATTCTGGCCCACATTTGGCATCAATAATTCCTTCCAGGATCTATGGTGCCCTAGGTGGGGTAAGATCAGTCTGGGTGGGAGTTCTGAATTGGAGTCTTGCTTTAAGTTGCACAGGTTTTTATTAATCATACCATTTCCTCTGTGTATGTTCTGGAGTCAGGAATAAATTGTAGGCTTATACTCATTTAGTAAACCTTCCAATAGTGTAAACGCATTCAGCTTTATTTTTAAGGTAAGTGGAATGTTGAAAATTGTATTTTTTCAGCCCTGATCTGTTACAGTAAAATACAGTAACAATATGATGGCATCTGGAGCCTGTAAGGCTGGAAGTCAAGAAGAATCAGGAGGCACTTATAGAGTGGATTGTAGAATGGCTCCCCATCAACCTATGTATACAGAGGCCCCCTATCACCGTATGAACACAGAGGCCCCTTCTAATCATATGTAGACAGATTGGAAGTTTTCAAACTGGGAGTCTGGCAAGTAGTGATTTCCCTATTGGGGGGGGGGGGCAAATGGGATAATATTAAGGAACGCTAAACAGTTAGAAACATAATACAAACAAATGTGTCAGTGTCAGTAATGCAAACATAGTATCAGTAATTCAACATGTAATACACTTGTCTTTTGCTTCTAGAATATCAGAAGGCTGCAGTTTATATTCCCACCCCAGGAGTTTCAAATAATTTTCCTGCACTGACATCACAATGCAGTATAAATGGAGTGCTGCATTCCTGAATATATCACCCTTTGGATGAAATGTCATCTGCCTGAGTTGTTTTTAGCTTACATGGATGCTAAACATCCCATGGCACTTATCAGGAAAAGAATAGAAGTTCCCTAGCGCCCTAGCCAATTTTCCGTATTCAGTATGAATACTACCTTGGGTCTCCCTGAAAGGAAGACACTGTTGTAGTGGAACTAAACCAGTCAACAAAGTATAAAGATATCTGTCTTTCTCTCACTCTCTCTCTCTCTATATATATATATATATATATATATATATATATATATATATATATACACACACACACATGCTGCCTCTTGAAACAATGAACATACATATGAGTGACCCTTTAAATAATGATCATTTTACAGTGAACACATATGACTGAACACTCAAAAAATAAACAATCATTACTTTCGATTTCTTAAAGGTGGGGCAAGCTCCCCAACCCCTGCACCCTCTGTTAATTATATATACTAACTCTGAGATTGCACAACAGTGGGGTAAGAGCAAATTCCCTTACCCCTGCTGTACCATGATCCCATTCAAAAGACTACCAGCACAGACTAGATTAGCAAGAATATTTGCTCGTGAGCGCTGACTTTTATTTACAGCACAAAAAAGCATTTGCTGAAGTCAGAATTCACTCTTCCTAACTGTAAGGAGAAAGTCATGGTCAGTTGCTTATCGGGGCCAGGATTTGTCACATTACGCATGCAGTCAGGTCACTGGACCACAAGTAGCAAGCCCCTACAAGCCTAGCCATTATTACACATATTTTACACCATTTCTGATCTCTAACGACTAGAGGATGGCTTAGATTTGTGCCTATGCCTTTTGAGTATTTTACAGACTGCCACTGTCCTGTTTATGATTATCCCATCCACTGATCCAAACTGTGTTTGAAAAGGATCAGAGAAGGGCTTTGCTTTACGTGAACAGGAAGCCTGTTCCAAAAAGGGGTAATCTCTGAGAGACATCTTTCTCTCCAGCATGTTTTGTTCATATTACAAATCAGGTTTAGATCTTTGGAATGGGTAATCGTCATGTAGTTTGTCTTGTGAATATGTAACAGTTCATGCAGGGCTGGATTTCAGAGTGCCTTGTAAGTTGGGTATAGATCACTCCTTAGTAGTCAGTAGAAGGCAGAATAAAGGGAAAGGGCTTTTAGTCAATCCACATAGCACATGTTGTTTACACCCTATATTTTTTTTGTACAGAACCTCTGTTGCAAGTGCCTGGTCAGGTATATGATAGAAGGTGCATTACATTCGATTATTGGCCTGATGAGGAGCGAGTACAGCAGGGCTATAACTTCCTTGGATCTGGATGCCATGCTCTTACTTATAAGCTGTGCCACATTGAATGACTTCCTCACCACTGTGGACACATGGAGGTCAAAGTTCAGGCTACTGTCTGTCTCTGTGTACCTAGATCTCTCACCTCTGGGTCTACTCTTAGAGACGTGCTATTAATGTTGTAATTTGCAGGGGTATTTGATTTCTCATAGGGTATGAAGGAGAAGAAGAGGGGGATGGCATGCCCAAAAGCAGAAAGAGAGGAGGAAATTTAGGAGTGTAGTAGTGAGGGTAGGAACTTTGAATATCAGCAGTATGACTGGTATAGGGAGAGAGCTAGCTGATATGATGGAGAGAAGGAAGGTTGATATATTGTGTGTGCAAGAGACCAGATGGAAGGGGAGTAAGACCAGGTGTATAGGAGGTGGGTTCAGATTGTTCTATCATGGTGTGAATGGGAGGAGAAATGGGCTAGGGGTTATCCTGAAGGAACAGTATGCCAAGAGTGTTTTGGAGGTGAAAAGAGTGTCGGATAGAGTGATGCTTATGAAAATGGAAATTGATGGTGTAATGATGAATGTTGTTAGTGCATACTCTCCACAAGTTGGGTGTGCAATAGATGAGAAAGAAAAATTTTGGAGTGAGTTGGATGAAGTGGTAGTGAGTGTACCCAAGGGTGAGAGACTGGTGACTGGAGCGGATTTCAATGGACATGCTGGTGAAGGGAACAGAGGGGATGAGGAAGTGATGGGTAGGTATGGTGTTAAACAGAGAAATGCAGAATGTCAGATGGTAGTGGATTTTGTGAAAAGGATGGACATGGCTGTGGTGAATCTGCATTTTAAGAAGAAGGAGGAGCATAGGGTGATGTACAAGAGTGGAGGAAGATGTACACTGGTAGATTATATCCTATGCAGGAGGTCCAGTCTGAAGGAGATTGGAGACTGTAAAGTGGTGACAGGGGAAAGTGTAGTTAGGCAGCATAGAATCGTGGTCTGTAGAATGATGTTGGTGATCAAGAAGAGCAGTACAAGTGTGAAAGCAGTGCCAAGGATCAAATGGTGGAAGCTGAAAAAGGGTGATTGTGAGCTGGAATTCAGGGAAGAGTTAAAACAGGCACTGGGGGGCAGTGAAGAGTTACCGAATAGCTGGGTAATTACAACAGAGATGGTAAGGGAGACAGCTAGAAAGGTGCTTGGTGTGACATCTGGACAGAGGAAGGAGGACAAGCAGACCCGGTGGTGGAATGAAGAAGTACAGGAGAGTATACAGAGGAAGAGGCTGGCCAAGAAGAAGTGGGATTGTCAAAGAGATGAAGAAAGTAGGCATGAGTATAAGGAGATGAGGCGCATGGCAAAGAGAGAGGTGGCAAAGGCTAAGGATAAGGCATATGGAGAGTTGTATGAGAGACTGGACACTAAAGATGGAGAAAAGGACCTGTACCGATTGGCTAGACAAAGGGACTGAGCTGGGAAAGATGTCCAGCAGGTAAGGGTGATAAAGGATACTGAGGGAAACATACTCACAAGCGAGGAGAGTGTGTTGAGCAGATGGAAAGAGTACTTTGAGGAGCTGATGAATGAAAAGAAAAGAGAGAGAGAGAGAAAGAAGGTTGGATGATGTGGGGATAGTGAATCAGGAAGTGAAACAGATTAGCAAGGAGGAAGTATGGACAGCTGTGAAGAGGATGAAGAATGGAAAGGCTGTTGGCCCAGATGACATACCAGTGGAAGCATGGAGTTACTTAGGAGAAATGGCAGTGGAGTTCTTAACCTGATTGTTTAATGAAATCTTGGAAAGTCAGAGAATGCCTGAGGAGTGGAGAAAAAGTGTTTTGGTACCTATTTTAAGAATAAGGGTGATGTGCAGAGTTGTAGTAACTATAAAGGGATAAAACTAATCAGTCACAGCTTGAAATTATGGGAAAGAGTAGCGGAAGCTAGGTTAAGAAGGGAGGTGATGATTAGCGATCAGCAGTATGGTTTCATGCCGGGAAAGAGCACTACAGATGCAATGTTTGCTCTGATACTGTTGTTGGAGAAATATAGGGAAGGTCAGAAGGAGTTGCATTGTGTCTTTGTGGACTTGGAGAAAGCATATGATAGGGTGCCTAGAGAGGAGTTGTGGTATTGTATGAGTGATGTGCAGAGTTGTAGTAACTACAAAGGGATAAAACTAATCAGTCACAGCTTGAAATTATGGGAAAGAGTAGCGGAAGCTAGGTTAAGAAGGGAGGTGATGATTAGCGATCATCAGTATGGTTTCATGCCGGGAAAGAGCACTACAGATGCAATGTTTGCTCTGATACTGTTGTTGGAGAAATATATGGAAGGTCAGAAGGAGTTGAATTGTGTCTTTGTGGACTTGGAGAAAGCATATGATAGGGTGCATAGAGAGGAGTTGTGGTATTGTATGAGGAAGTCAGGAGTGGCAGAGAAGTATGTAAGAGTGGTACAGGATATGTACGAGGGTAGTGTGACAGTGGTGAAGTCTGCAGAGGGAGTGGCAGCTCTGTTTAAGGTGAAGGTGGGATTACATCATGGATCAGTTCTGAGCCCTTTCTTATTTGCAATGGTGATGGACAGGTTGACAGATGAGATCAGACAAGAGGCCCCATGGACTATGATGTTTGCAGATGACCTTGTGATCTGTAGTGAGAGTAGGGATCAGGTTGAGGAGACCCTGGAGAGGTGGAGATGTTCTCTAGAGAGGAGAGGAATGAAGGTCAGCAGGACTAAGACAGAATATGTGTGTGTGAATGAGAGGGAGGATAGAGGAATGGTGAGGATGCAGGGAGTAGAGTTGGCGAAGGTGGATGAGTTTAAGTACTTGGGATCAACAATTCAGAGTAATGGTGAGTGTGGAGGAGAGGTGAAGAAGAGAGTACAGGCAGGATGGAGTGGGTGGAGAAGAGTGTCAGGAGTGATTTGTGACAGACGAGTACCAGTAAGAGTGAAAGGGAAGGTCTACAAGGGGGTAGTGAGACCAGCTATGTTATATGGGTTGGAGACGGTGGCATTGACAAAAAGGCAGGAGTCAGAGCTGGATGTGGCAGAGTTAAAGATGGTAAGATTTGCACTGGGTGTGACTAGGATGGACAGGATTAGGAATAAGTATATTAGAGGTTCAGCCCAGGTTGGAACGTTTGGAGAAAAAGCCAGAGAGGCAAGACTACGTTGGTTTGGACATGTGCTGAGGAGGGATGCAGAGTATATTCGGAAAAAGGTGCTAAGGATGAAGCTGCCAGGGAACAGGCAAAGACGAAGGCCTAAAATAAGGTTTATGGATGTGGTGAGAGAGGACATGCAGGTGGTTGGTGTGAAAGAGCAAGATGTAGAAAACAGGAAGAAATGGAAACAGATGATCCGCTGTGGCGACCTCTAACGGAAACAGCCAAAAGAGAAGACGATAGGGTATAATTATGCATTTTTTGCATTTTGTTTTAGTTCATGGCTCTGGCTCCAATCATTTGTCTGAGTCAGACCCTTATGAAGGATATCTACATCACTGGGGGGTTCAGTGATTGCCCCCAGCTTGCAGTCTTCAGCAGACTTGGTCAGGCAAAGGCTTTCTACATTAGCCTTGACTTCAGAGAATTATATTCTGAATAGGAGGGGTCCCAGCACTGAGCCCTGTGGTACACCACTAGTAACTGACCTCTTGCTTGATCTGGATTTATTTATTTACATTTGTTTACCGGGAAATTCTGGCTGGACGCTGGTCCTTTTTCAGCGGATGCCCAGGGAGAAAAGCTCCACATCATGTACATGATAAATAGAGATACAAAGTTGCAGCAAAAGTAAACAACATTACAGGTTGTTGGCTTTAATGCAATAACAAGATATTGATTATCAACAGTATATACAGTAAATGTTGAAGTTAAGATAGTTTCTTGTCATTTATAATATTAGTAACAAAGTTGTCAGACAAGATGTTAAAGTTTGTAAAGACAACTAGCTATTTCTGACTGCGGTTAGTAGTGGCGGTATATAGTTGGGTTAAGATTTTAGGTGGGGGGATAAGGGGGGGGTGTTAGTCTGAATTAGAACAAGGATAAAGCCAGTGCAAATTTAAGTGGATTCTCCCACTCTAACAACATGTGGCTATCCATTTGGTGACATAGGGATTTATGCCCAATTTTGTGAGTTTATCTGTAATACCCGAGTGGGGAATTGTGTCAAATGCCTTATCCAGGTCAAGGTAGGCAATATGCACTGATTTATCCTCATCTATGGCCCTAGTGATTTTCTCAAAGAAGTCCACCAGATTAAGCAAGCATGACATGCCATTGAGGAAGCCAAACTGGGTTGGGCCCAGTGCTTGGAGATTTCCTGTGTCATTGTTTATCAGCTCCAAGGTTATTGTTTCCATGATCTAGCATATGTGACTAGTACAACTTATGGATCTGTAATTTTCTGGGTCTGTTATGCTGCAGGATGACCATAGTTATTCTCCACTCCTCAAGGACAAAGCCAGTCTGGAGGCTGTGGTTAACCAGAGATTCTAGTGGGTCTGATAGGTTATGTTTCAAACTGTTTAAGAGGTACCTGGGATATTGTTGAGACCCAAGGAAAATGTATTTGTTTGCTTTTGAGAGTGCAGGGGTGGCCTGTTCTTTTGTGGTAATTAACAGAGGAATAATGGAGAGTATTTCTTGGGGGGGGGGGGGCTGAGGTGATGGGAAGGTAAAATTTGAACTGAATTTATCAGCCAGCAGATTTGTTATATCTTCTGGCTGTGCACAGATGATGCTGTTTACAACTAACTCAGCACATTGTTGGGTTTTGCCCTTAAGATTGTGAACATTACTGAAATATCTTATGGTTATCCTTAACTTAGGAGGCTATTTTTGTCTCACATTTCACTTTTGAAGACTTGACTAGTTGGCTTACTTTTGCAGTTTGACAGGCTTATTTCAGTCTGCTGCTGATGTTTTTATGCAATTGTTTATATGGTCATACAGGGCTTTTGTGTATATTTTCTGGGTTTGGGAGAACTTGGAAATTATCTATGCCAATGCTTAATAGGAGGTAGTTTTCCTTAGAAAAGTTCTTAAAGGCTTTGGGGTTAGGTGAGGGTTCTAGTTTTATATTTATTTCAAGGGAGAATGCTTTGTGATCCCATCTAACCAGTGAGAACACTGCACTTGAGAAAGGGGGGGGGGTGCAATGCTCTTACATATTTGAGTACCAGTTCTAGGATATTTGTACCCCTAGAGGGAGTGCAGACTAGCTGCTCCAGGGCATTTTCATTAACAAAGTCTAGGGAACTTTGAGCCTGCATGTTAGTGGTAGTGCATGCCTCCCAGTTAATGAAATCACTTAGTTAGTTGAAATCACCCATGAATATGGCATTGGACTAAATGATAAGTGATTCTAGTAAATTCGAGTATGAGGTATGGTTTTCCTGGTTCAAGGGGGACCTGTGGCTAGCAAAGATATGGTAAGGGATTTTTAATATGGTTAGCTGGACATGGACTATCTCAGGCATTTCATGTAATTTGACCAGTCCTGAGGTGGGCATATCCTTTATGTAAATGGATTCATTTCCACCTTTTGTCCTTTCATATGCAGTGGGTGGTACGAATGTGTGAAAGGAATTATAGCCTTGCACTGCTGAGAAGCTTTCTGAGGCTTTGAATCATATCTCATTAATCTGCACAGACATCAGCATTCTCCAGTGTAAGGACTGCTTCCAGGGAATGTAGTTTCTTGTTGAGACTCCTAGCATTTAGCAGCAATACCTTTTACTTATCATGAATAGATTTTGCCATCTGTTTGGCAATGCCTAAAAAGGCATCAGTGGAGCAGATAATGTTTTGCCCAATATCCAAAAGCCTAGGTGAGACAGATGAAGACCATCCCTGGCAAAGCAGCATGGCCTGTCAATACTAATCTCCCAGACTGACAAATATTAGACCCCCTTGGAGTGAAGCCAGTAACTAAACCAACTATTAAAGCCAATAAGTTTCTGCTGGTATTGTGGCATCATCCTTGAAGATGGTAGAATGTTACTCAATGCTAGGCTCACACCCACCTGCGACACATATTCTGAGAGCTCAGTCATGTTTCTCTTAATATAGTCCATTCTATGCCCACATGGGCTATGACTGAGTCATACTAGTACTTGTGGTTTAGTGACCTGAGTGCTTGCGTTATCTGGTGAATTCTGGCCCTTGACAGGCAACTAACTGTAACCTTTACCTTATTTAGCCTGGGGACATCAGCATGTCTCACAATGGAGTCTCCTGTGACCATAATATTGTGTTGTGTGGTGTTAGACTTTATGGGCTTGGCACATGATGGTCAAAGTTCAGATTGCTATCAATGTGAGTACCCAGATCATGTACCACTGAGTCTAAAGTTAGGGGGTTGGTGACTATAGCGTAATTAGCAGGGTTGTCTGCTTTTCCAAAGGGAATGATAATGCATTTTTTGCATTTAGCTTTAATCCATGGCTTTGGCACTAATCATTTGTCTGAGTTAACCCTACCTGCAGTATATTAACATCGTTAGGAGACTCAATGATTATTCCCAATTTGCAATTGTGAGCAAACATGGTCAGCCACAGGCCGTCCAAGTTTGCCTGGACTTCTGAGAAATAAATTCTGAACAGTAAGGGGCCCATCGCAGAATGCTGTCGTATGCCACTGGTGACTGGTCTTTTGCCAGAGATAAAGTCTCTCACTTTGACTGTATGTGTCCTGTTGGTCAGCCATTTGGCTACCCATCTAGTCATGTAAGGGTTAATTCCCAAATGGGAGAGTTTCTCTATACTACCTAGGTGTGAGATTGTGTCAAATGTCTTGGCTAGGTTAAAATAGGCAGTGTGCACTGTCTTTCCCTCGTTCAGGACCTTGGTGACTTTCTCGAAGAAGTGAACCATGTTTAGGAGGCATGACCTACCTTTAACGAATCCAAACTGGGTTGGGGCCAGAGTTTGGACATTATCTATGTCCTTTTTAATAAAGTCCATAGTGGTTATTTCCATGGCCTTGTAGATGAGGCTAGTCAAGCTTATCAGCCTATAATTCTCAGGGTTAGTTGATGGTCCCCCTTTGTGCAGAAGGATTACTGTTGCTATTCTCCAATCTGTCAGAACAGAGCCAGTTCACAAGCTGTGGTTACACAGGGATCCAAGTGGGTCTGAATTGTTTAAAAAAGCAAGCTGGGATGTTGTCTGGTCCCACTGATGCTATGATTTTGGCTTTGGAGATCACCAAGATGACCTGCTCTTTTGAGATAATAGGCTGAGGAGTGGTGGCAGATATACTTTGGGGGATGACTGGAGGGGATGGAGGGTAAAGTTTGCTCCAAATCTGTCAGTTAGCAGACTGGTATTACCTCCAGTTGTGTATGGGTGGTACCATCCACAACCAGTTCAGCATATAGCTGGGTGTTCCCTTTTAGATTTTAGAGAATGCCTTGTGATTATCCTTAGCTAGGGAGTCTATTTCTTTATTTGTTTAAGCTACAGAGAGATTTCTTCCTCTGCTGACGCAGCTCCCTCTTGTTCTTGGATATTAGTTTCTTTCTCTTGTCATATAGCTTGTTTATACTAGGGGTCCACCAGGGTGGCTTGTTTTTTCAGCAAGATCTGGTTTTAATCCAGTCAGGTATAGACAATTCTATACAACTGCTTAAGTAGTTATACAGGGCTTTGGTGTACACCTCTGCATAGGAGTCCATGAAATCTGCGTTCAAGTTTGTTTATGGTTGTGTATGTTTCCTGATTGATGGTAGGATAATTAAAATTACCCAAGAGTTAGGTGTTGGGTTGTTTGGTAAGTGACTCCAGTAAGTCCAGGTATGCGGTATGCTTTTCCTGTTTCAAGGTGTGGGACCTATAGCTAGCTATAATGTGGTAGGGGGCTTTGCCTATAGTTAACTGGACATAGAGTAGCTCAGGAGAGTCACACTGTTTGACCAGTCTTGAGGTGTACTTATCCTTAATGAAGATGGATACACCGCCTTTCTTTGGTTCTTCCATGCTTAGTTTGTGGTCTGAATGTATGGAAGGCACTGTAGCCCTGCATGGACAGGGTACTTTCCATGCCTTTGAACCACGTTTCAGTGACTGCACAGATGTCAGCATCTTCCAAAGTAAGAAGTGCTTCCAGAGAATGTAGTTTCTTGTTTAGACTCCTAGCATTAAGCAGCAGTGCCTTGAGCTTATCTGGAGGGGATTTTGTTATATTGGGAGGCTGGTTATTTTGACACTGCTTAAAAAAGGCACAATAGGGTTGGCTAATGTTTTTGCCAGTATCTGAAAGACTCTCTGGCTAAGCAGCAAGGCCTAGCTACCATGTCTTCCCAGGCTGACAGATAGTGGAGCCCCTTGGACTGACACCAGAAGCTAAGCCAATTGTTAAAGTCAATAATTTTTTGTTTATATTGTGGCATCATCCTTGGAGAAGGTAGAATGCTGCTTAAAGCTAGGTTTATACCTGCCTGTGACACATAATCTGAGAGCTCAGTCATAGCTCTCTTCATATAGTCCAGTGAGGTACGTCTGAAGTCGTTCACCCTCACATGGACTATGACGAAGTCATACAGGTACTTGTAGTACTTGAGTTTCAGCTCAGTCATGTCTCTCTTCATATAGTCCAGTGAGGTTCATCTCAAGTCGTTCACCCTCACATGGACTATGACGGAGTCATACCGGTATTTGTGGGACTTGAGTTTCAGGGTTCATCTCCTTCAGAAAATGCATGTTAATGTAAAACCCTGTCAATCTATCAACTTTCCAAGTTTAAAAGAGCAATATTTAAAATCTGCTCCTAATTTTGGGTCTTTGCCCCCTTTTATTTTCACCTTTGCCCAGGTTTGTTGCATTTAAAGGTTGAGAAATATTTTCTCTGACAAGACACCTTCCAGACTGCTGGATGTTATACTTGAGGGGCAAATGGAAAAGAATGAATTATGCTTTCTTCCCATAGTTTCATATGGTAGTCTAACACTTCTACAAAAGTTGAAAACGAAACCAAAACGAGTGGGGGAATTCACAGTCAAAAATGTACCACTACCAGGACCCTTTGCATCTTCAGAATGTCAGTCTGCACTATGCTAATATATTGTTTTGACCCTATGGTTCCCTTTTTGGGGACTTGGTGTTCTGAATAACTGCGGATATCCACTCAAACTAGTGCATAACAAGAAGCCCTGAGACAGTAGAGCACAATGGTCATAAAAGATAAGCATACCTGACAACTGCCCGGACGTTCACAGAGTGTCCAGATTTTCACTTCATATTTTCAGTCTGTTCCTTATAAAAAATGTGATTTTCTGGTAAATCATTGAAGACTGAAGTCACTAAATAATGACATACATTTTAGTTTCAGACTGTATATCCTTCAGAAAATGTCTGCTATTCTATTGATGTTCTAAATTTATAAGAGCAATATTTAAAACCTGTCCCTCATTTTGGGCCTTTGTCCCGCCATTATTTTTGGCTTTGTCCAGATTTCTTGTGTTTAGAGATTGAGAGGTATGAAGAAAGGAGATTGATTCTAAATCAAGAGAGGCAATAACAATTAACAAGATAACCCACCTCATATAAAAATAGGTTGTTGTTGTTTGTCTTTTGGCTTTTCCCGGTTAGGGGTCGCCACAGCGGAACTCCTACACAAATAGGTAAAAGGTGAAAAAAGAATCATGACAATGGTGTAGCAATCAAAATAGTTACTATGTGGTGGCAGGTTTCATTTTTTTCATTTGTCTGCTTGATTTACACATTTTTTCTTCCATGAGCCGAGCCTGAAAATAGCAAAATGTGACCAGAGCTGCTGTCTGTTTAATGAATGGAAATAAAAATAAATAAAATAAAATAAAAAACACTTTTTCCCTAAGTAATACTGTAGTGTTGTATAATATCACTGTCATACCTCTCAACTGTACAGATTTTTGTAGAATGTCCAGATTTTTGCCATATATATTTTTGGTCCATTTTTCACAAACTTGAGGTTTTCTGGCAAATTAGTGGCAAATCATTAAAGATTTAAGTTAAAAAATATTGAGAGACATTTGAGTTTCAGACTTTATACCCTTCAGAAAATTCATGCTAATGCAAAACCTGTTATTCTATCAGCTTTCTAAGTTCGTAAGACCAATATTTAAAAAGTGTTCCTATTTTTGGGCCTTTGTCCCACTTTTATGCATGGCTTTGTCCAGATTTCTTGCTGTAAGAGATTGAGAGGTATGGTGAATCACGGTGAAAGGCCAAAGTATTATTCATACTAGAAATATGATAAATAACTGAGTGTCTAGGATGTTGATTCATAGATGGTAACACATTTTTTAACCTGCAAACATTGAAAATAGATACAAAGGCCCATGAAAAATAGGTAAATCCAGCCAAAAATCTATGCATCTAATTAGCATAAAATTTGAATACCAAATAGTACACAACTCTTCCATTATGAATGTGGGATACTACTCAAAACACATTTATAAAACAGAAAGTGACAAAAATGATGGAAAAATATAAGCACATTTTTAAAGAGACAGTATACAATCTGTAGACTTTAATAAACTCTTTTGCAAAATTCTAACACACAAAGTAATTTATTTTTTTCTTCTGAAAAAGAGAATTGTAAGATGAGTGTCCTCTTTATTTAAATTATTGGTACCCCTAGTATATTGGTCAGGTAGTGTGGTTTTCTATGTACTAGACAGCTTCAAAACTCACATGATGAAGGGGGTGTGAAGGAATATATCAAGCCTGAAAAATAGGGATGTAACTCCAAAAATAGATGCATCATGCAAATCAGGCCTGAAAATAGGAATGCTCATCCAAACTAGGGACAGTTGAAAATTCTGGATGGTAATGTCATCCCACGTTTATGATACATGAATTCTGAAAATGCAACCTGAAATGAATACTTTGTTTCCTTGAAAGCAGAAGGACACTAATTGTGTGCCTTGATGTCTACCCTTAAAGATAATTTCATATTCTACCACCCCTTGTTTCCCCCTACTCTCTTACCCTTTCTCTACCTGCTCTATGTGTTCTTAAATGCCTCTTTGGATACCTTCCACAATTCATTTTGGTAATTTATTCCAGGAGTCCAGACCCACTCTGTGTAGAAGTACTTCAGATAAGTAGCTGGTGGCTACAATCTGCCACTAGTTTCCCCTTATTCCTTCATCTTTCCTGCTAAGAGTCAGCCTTCACATCTCCTTGACATGATTTTATGTCTCCATATTGTCTTCCATCTTATCCAAGTGGAAAGATTGGCAGCTCCTCAACATCAAAACCTTTTCCATTCCTTCATCATATCCTTCTGGTGGCTTTTTATCGACTTTACTCCAAAAGCCTTATGTCCTTCTCCTTGTTTGGCCTCCAGGACTTCATAAACTAATCAAGGTATGACTTGAGTCGGGGCCCAGTAAAGTGGAACCATTACTTATTTGCTTATGGAGATGAATCCCTGAGCATACATGCCAAAATTATGTTCTTTGCCTCCATGGCCATTTTATTCTGCTCATGATGGCAAAATCCAGGTGGGATTAACACTCCCAGATCTTTTTTCTCCAATTAATTTGACATAAGTTCCACTCTCTCAGCTGATACTTCACATTACAATTGTTAGGACCAAGGTGCAGTATTTTGCATTTACATGCAATGAACCTAAGCTGCCATCTTCATCCCCAGTTGGTTGGTGTTTTCAAGTCCTTCCTTAGAATCTTCTACTTATAGTCCACTGCTGTACTAAACCTAGTCAATTAAGGAAAATTTTGATTTTGTCTTCTTTTTTCTCAGAACCATCTGAAAAGGAATCCTGTCAAAATCCTCAGCACTTTTCTAATTACTTGCCTTATTTCTGACATCCTCCCTTTCACCGTAACCCTCTGTGCCCTCCTCCCCATCACTGCAGCTATCTAGTTCATCGTTCTCAGTCTGAGTCAGCTGCATGTCTGTGGCAGATTCAGAGGCATAGGGGAAGTCTCTGTTGTCAGTGGCATAGGGGCAGTCTCTGTTGTCAGAGGTGTAGGGACCGTCTCTGTTTTCAGTGGCATAGGGGTAGTCTCTGTTGTCAGAGGTGTAGGGGAAGTCTCTGTTGTGAGAGGTGTAGGGGCAGTCTCTGTTGTCAGAGGTGTAGGGACAGTCTCTGTTGTCAGAGGTGTAGGGGAAGTCTCTGCTGTGAGAGGTGTAGGGGCAGTCTCTGTTGTCAAAGGCATAGGAGCAGTCTCTGTTGTCAGAGGTGTAAGGGCAGTCTCTGTCTTAGAGGTGTAGGGGAAGTCTCGGTTGTGAGAGGTGTAGGGGCAGTCTCTGTTAGAGGTGTAGGGGCAGTCTCTGTTGTCAGTGGCATAGAGGCAGTCTCTGTTGTCAGAGGTGTAGGGACAGTCTCTGTTGTCAGAGGTGTAGGGGAAGTCTCTGTTGTGAAAGGTGTAGGAGCAGTCTCTGTTGTCAGAGGTGTAAGGGCAGTCTCTGTGTTAGAGGTGTAGGGAAAGTCTCTGTTGTCAGAGGCGTAGGGGCAGTCTCTGTTGTCAGAGGTGTAGGGACAGTCTCTGTTGTCAGTGGCATAGAGGCAGTCTCTGTTGTCAGATGTGTAGGGACAGACTCTTGTCAGAGGTGTAGGGACAGACTCTCTTGTCAGAGGTGTAGGGACAGTCTCTGTTGTCAGAGGCGTAGGGGCAGTCTCTGTTGTCAGAGGTGTAGGGACAGTTTTTGTTGTCAGAGGTGTGGGGGAAGTCTCTGTTGTCAGAAGTGTAGAGGCAGTCTCTGTTGAATACATCTACTACTGCTCCTGTAGCAATTTTTTGGTAACCTAGTTATAAAACTGGAGCAATGACATCCACTTATTCTTATGCTGTTCTCTTTACCTTAGGTCAAAACACAAAAAGCTAGGAATGTAGCAAACGTGCAAGTCTGAAATGCATAGATGTATATGCATGTACCAACTCGGCCTGCCAGCTAAGCAGCACCGACTGTGATTAAAAGATGCACTGAATCGCAGCTCTGCTCTCCCTGTTTTATTAATATTTTACTGTGAAATGTCTATTAGTGCAAAATGCGCAACACTTTTCTTAACACATGACACACACAAATCTGACTCTTAATGTATCTGCCAGCCTTTCTTCAAAATAGTAATATATCTGCCAGCCTTTCTTCAAAATAGTAATGCCATACTAGTCACATATTCATAGATTAATACTACGCTATTGATTTGTTGGATCATTGTAGCTTAGCCACAAGACCATATTTTATAAGCACCCACTAACATGAATAGTTAATACCTAGTCTCAATCCATTTCAAAGAAGGTTTGACAGGTCAGATCTAGGGTGCATTTACAACTGCCTATGCATTCATGCAGGTTATAGTTAAAGAGCGTCAGCGAGCTACATTGCTTTACATCAGGGTCCAAAGAGTTGTGCTAACCTAATTTACCAAAGGTTTTGGGCTCCAGTCGGTGCAGTGGTTACCACTGCTCCATGTTAGCATTTGGTTCTCTGATTTGATCCTACCTCTTGATGGAAGGAATATGGAAAAAGCCTAAAAGAATGGGGGGACAAAGGCCCAAAAATGGGAAAAGCTTTTAAATATTACTGTTATTAACTTAAAAAGTTGCTAAATAACATGATTTTTGTTAACGTGCATTTTTCTGAAGGATATGTAGTCTGAAAATCAAATGTATGTCATTATTTAGTAACTCCAATCTTTTGTGATTTGCCAAGAAAAACACATATTTTACCTAGAACAGATCAAAAACATGTATCAAATATCTGGACAGTCTGCAAAAATCTGTGTAGTTGAGAGGAATGGATTTGATTCCTGTCTGGCACACCTTTGAAAAGTTTGGATGCCCTGTCTGTGTCTATGTAAGGTTTGCCTGAATCTGTTGTTTCCTCCTGCATCACAAAGATATGTCAATTGGTGAATTAGCAATCCCCACTGACCCAAGTGTGTGTGTGTGTGTGTGTGTGTGTGTGTGTGTGTGTGTGTGTGTGTGTGTGTGTGTGTGTGTGTGTGTGTGCACTCACATTACTGCATTTGTTAGTGTGTACATGCATGTGTGTTTGCATGTGTGTGTGTGTATGTGTGTATGTATGTGGGTGTGCGTGTGCTCACGCATCCATGTGGATGTGTAAGTGAACACATTTGTGTTTGCACATGCCAGTGTCCTTGTGTAAGTGCTTGTATATGCACACACGTGTGCATGCTTGCTTGTCTCTACGTGTGTGTGTGTGTCTGTGTGTGTGTGTGTGTGTGTGTGTGTGTGTGTGTGTGTGTGTGTGTGTGTCTACTCATGTATGTGCATGTTTGTGTATGTATGAATCTATGCATGCATGTTTGTGCATGCATGTGTGTGTGTGTGTGTGTGTGTGTGTGTGTGTGTGTGTGTGTGTGTGTGTGTGTGTGTTAATAGGTTCATAGGTAGGTACTAGGCTATCGGCCCTGGGGCCTATACAAGCCCAGCCAAAAAGGTACCCTGACTTTTGCCACCCAAGAAAATTATTTTCCTGCGCCACTGTCGAGCAGAGCCACATAGATGATCCCTGGGGCGAATTTCCTATTTCCCATCCAATCATCAAGATTTTTCTTGAAGAGTGCTGATGAGGAGCTTTGTTTGATATAGATAGGTAGTATATTCCAGAGTATGGGAAGTCTCTGGGACAGGAATCTATCCCTCCGGCATGTTCTGTTTATTGTAGTGACAAGGTTTAGGGCCCTAGAACATGTAGCTCGGAGGGATTGGGATTTCTTTAAGTGGAGCATGTCCAAAAGCTCTGGGTTTGACATAGCATTGTATGTTAGGCAGAGATCACCTCTGAGTAGGCGATATGTGACGGAGTAAAGCTGGAGTTTTTTGAGACGGTCTGCATAGGGCATCTGTTTGAGGCTGGTAATCCTCTTTGTGAGGTATTTCTGCAGCCTTTCCAGTTGTTGTAGATGTCTTGTGAGGTACATACCAAAAGGGGCATTGTATCTATAATGGGTCTAATGAGTGATGAGTAGAGGGGAACAATGACCTCTTTTTTTTCTGGATGAGAAACCTTTTGTGATGAGGTGTGCCACGTAGAAGGATTTCCTGACTACTATGGCGATGTGATAATCAAAGGAAAGACTACTGTCCACCTGTGTCCCAAGGTCTCTTAACACACTTTCAGTGTTAAGTATACCACTGCCTATGTTGTAGTTCATGGGTACAGAGTTTTTACCAAAGGGGATGACAATGCACTTTTTGACATTGAGCTTGAGGCCATGGCTTTGACACCAGGCATCTGTCTCAGTGAGGCCCTTTTGTAGGATGTCCAAATCGTTAGGAGTTTCGATTATGTCTCCTAGTTTGCAGTCATCTGCGAACTTCATTAGCCAAAGACCTTCTGTGTTAGCCTGTACTTCAGAGAAGTAGATTCCAAACAGGAGAGGACCCAGGAATGAACCCTGTGGTACACCACTTGTCACTGGTCTAAAGTCGGATTTGGAGTCTGCTACTTTCACAGTGTGGGTTCTGTCAGTGAGCCAGTTGGCAACCCATCTTGTGACATAGGGATTTATACCTAGTTTAGTGAGTTTATCTATAATTCCAGAGTGGGGGATGGTGTCGAAAGCCTTGGCAAGATCTAGATAGGTTGTGTGAACCACGTTACCCTTGTCTATGGCTTTGGTGACTGCTTCAAAGAAGTCTATCAGGTTTAGGAGACATGATCTGCCTTTTACAAGCCTGAACTGGGTGGGGTCCAGAGTTTGGAGATTACCAATGTCTTTATTTATAAGTTCCTTGATGATATGTTCCATGGCCTTGCAGACCAGGCTCATCAGGCTAATGGGGCGATAGTTCCCGGGGTCCGTGGTGGTTCCCCCCTTGTGGAGTGGGATAACCATTGCTGTGCGCCATTCAGCAGGCAAAAAGCCTGAGGTGAGGCTATGATTGAACATGGTACTTAGGTGGCATGCCAGTTTGTTCTGTAGTTCATGTAGAATGCAGCCTGGGATGTTGTCTGGTCCCATGGATGCTGTGTTCTTGGCTTTGGAGAGTGTGTTTTTTACCTGTGCAGCCGTGATTACAGGAACTTTGCATTCTTCTGGTATAGAGATGGGCTCTTTAGGGGGTGAGAGGGGGGTAAAGTTAGCACTGAACCTATCTGCTTGGCAATATCAGTTGGGTCTCTATATTTAGTGCCATTGTGCTGTAACTCAGAGCAGATCTGAGTGTTGCCATTGAGATTCTTGACATAGCTATAGAATGCTTTGTGGTTGTCTTTAGAATCAGTGGCAATTTTGTTTTCATAACTAGCTTTGGAGGATTTTATCAGGGATCTCAGCTTCTTACTGAGGCTGACCAGGGAGCTCCTCCACTCATGGGATTTTAGTCTCTTTTGCAACAGTTTCTTCCTTCTGTTGTACAGTTTGCTTATGGCAGGGGACCACCAGATTGGCTTCCTTTTTTGGAGGATAGTGTCTTGGTTCTGTTTGGGATAGCACGATCCATGCACTCATATAAGTGCTTATAAAGTGCAATTGTGTAGGATTCAGTAGTCGTAACTGTATTGTCCATCTGCATGGGTGTCATGAAGTTCACCACTTCTGTCTTAAGTAGCATGAAGTTGGCTTTGGAGAAATTTTTTACCATGGTTTCCTTAATGGGGGGTGGGGGCAGAATGTGGATATCTAGGGTAATTAGCTTATGGTTGGATCGGACCAATGAGGCGTTGACTTCAGGTGTGGAACACCGGTCACTCGTTGGTAATGACTAGATCTAGGATATTGTTGCCCCTGGTGGGGGTGTGGATAAGTTGATCCAGGGTATTAGAGTTTATGAATTCCAGAAAGCGTTGAGCAAAGGAGTTGGTACATGAGTAGTTTTCCCAGTTAATGGTGGGGTAGTTGAAATCACCCATTATTAGGGTGTTTGGTTGAACCCTAATATTTTCCAGTACATCAAGAAAAGAGGAGTGGGAATCCTGGGGCATGGTGGGTGATCTGTAACAAGCTACAATTTGGATTGCAGTTTTGCCCAGAGTTAGTTGCACTTGGATAACCTGGGCTGCATTATGCTGAGCAACTAGCCTGGAGGTGTGGATATCCTTAATGAATATGGACACACCTCCACCTTTGGTGTTCCGGTCCAGGTTACATGGCCGAAAAGTGTGGTATGAGTTATAGCCTGGTAGTGCAGGGGTGCTCTTTGGAGCCTTGAACCAGGTCTCAGTCACTGCACAGATATTGATGTTCTCCATTTTAAGGAGTGCCTCGAGTGAGTGTATTTTGAGATTTAGACTTCTAGCATTGAGTAACATCACCCTCAGTTTTTGCTTGCCTGTTCCTGTTACAGTGGTGAATTTGTTATTTGAACCTTGCCTAAAAAAGGCACTATAGGGGCGGCAAGAACCTTAGCCAGTATCTGGAATCCCAGGGGTGACAGGTGCAGGCCATCTCTGACAAAGCATCGTGGTCTGTCGACCATGTCATCCCAGGCAGACAGATACTGGATCCCTTTAGAATGGCACCAGAAGCTTAGCCAATTGTTGAAGTCAATCATTTTGTCCTTCATAGGTTCATAGGTGCATAGATTAGTACTAAGCTAACTGCCCTTGCGAGCCATTTTAAGCCTAGCCAATTATCCCTTGTGAGACTCAAACCCTGCACCTTGTGTTTGTAAGGCAACCACCTTAACCATTAGGCCAACCCTGCCTTGTACTGCGGCATCATTCTGGGTGATGGCAGAATGCTACTCAGGGCTAGGGTCATACCTGCCTGGGCTACAAGATCGGAGAGCTCTTCCATGTCTCTTTTCATGTAGTTCAGGGAGATGGTGTGTGTGTGTGTGTGTGTGTGTGTGTGTGTGTGTGTGTGTGTGTGTGTGTGTGTGTGTGTGTGTGTGTGTGTGTGTGTGTGTGTGCATCTGCGTGTCTTTCATGGACTAGAATTGTTTATTTGGACAAGATCTAGCTCCCATGCATCTTTGTAAAAGATGAAATGGATATCAGAAAATGTATGAGGTGGAGGAATGCTTATGTAAAGTCTCTGCAATCTTCTTAAATGACTTTTGTTATGCTTCAGCTGGTTCTACCAAACTGTGCATCACTGTATAAATGCCAGCATCCATTTCTGTTTTAAAAAAAATAATTTTTGATCCATTTAACAAGGATGAACCTCGGCAGGAATTGATGCCTTTTCTTCTCCAACCTCAACTAATTTTACAGTTGCTGCTGGGACTTTGTGTGCATGAAGTAAAATAGGTCCTATCCAGGATTACACGTATCATGCATCCTAGAAAGGCCTTTCCATTGTATGTGTAAGCTTTCTGAGTCAAATAATAATTTCATAGATAATAATGCCTAATATTGTCCGTATTTTCAGCTGTCACATTTGCAATTTAAACGAGTTACGAAGATAGATGGATGGGTATAGGCCCCGGGGTCAATAAGGTAATATGGGGAAAAGGGTGATGGGCTCTGGGTCAAGAAGGTAATATGAGGGGAAGGGTGACAGAAATAATTTGGCAAGGCCATTGGAAAGAAAAAGCAAATGGCAACAAGGTCTGTTTAGGACACCTGTCCATCTCCTCCGCACACTGTTTATTAGTAAGTGCATTGCATGACCAAAAAGCAGTTTATGAAGACTTGCACTTTCCTGCTGAGTTGGCTCTGTAA
Source organism: Protopterus annectens (assembly GCF_019279795.1). Classification (NCBI taxonomy): domain Eukaryota; kingdom Metazoa; phylum Chordata; order Ceratodontiformes; family Protopteridae; genus Protopterus; species Protopterus annectens. The sequence continues at coordinate 397,728,035 of NC_056740.1, read as the reverse complement.
AGAGAGACTATTAGAGTTATTTTAGGGTAACATAATGGCGTGTTTTTATTCCTTCCTGCATTCTTTGCAAGCATTGTCCCTGCAGGAGTAGGCACATGTGACATTTCTGGGGGAGGGGTGCAAAATAACCCAAGAACACTGTTTATTCTAGTGATGTATTCATTATATTCAGCACAAGTGAAGACTGTGGGAAACAAATCCAAGTCTACAGAATGAAGTTTACTAGTAACTCATCCTCTTAGTGATTTGTGCTACATTAAACAGAAATTACATTAGACTCTGTCAGTTGTGCTATGATTGTTGACTGTATCTTTTTGCCTCACAAACGTCATGTCTTACTGTAAATCACATTTCTACCTGAAATTCTCATTCACATTATCTGTCATATCTAGAAAAAGAAAATAATGCGTAAAGCTGTAATATCAACTATAATTCAGACTTTTCTAAACAACAAAAATGTTTTTTGCTCTCTGTGCCACTAACTTCTGTTTCCTGTATGCTACCTGTCATATTATTATATCCCCTTAGTTCCCCGAATCTTGGCAGCCCCACTGGGTGACCTGTATCTGGAGGGCCTCCCTTCCAGAAGAGATTAAATATATGGGGGGGCAATTCCCACATATGCAAGTGCTAAGGGAGTGTGAATCATCTCATGACAAGAGTGGGATCAGGCCAGGTGAGGAGCTCTCATACTATGAGGAGTGGGATCAGGCCAGGTGAGGAGCTCTCATACTATGAGGAGTGGGATCAGGCCAGGTGAGGAGCTCTCATACTATCAGGAGTGGGATCAGGCCAGGTGAGGAGCCCTTATACTATAAGGAGTGGGATCAGGCCTGGTGAGGAGCTCCATACTGCTCAACCTCCTAGAGCAAGAAATCTGTACAAAGCCATAAATAATGGAGGGATAAAGGCCCACAAATAGGGACACTTTTTAATTATTGCTCATACAAACTTGGAAAGCTGATAGAATTACAGGTTTTGCATTTGCACGGATTTTCTAAAGGATATGAAGTCTGAAACTCAAATGTCTGACTGTCATTATCCACTGACTTAAACCCTGAGTGCTCTGCCAATGATTTGCTAAAACGCAACACTCGTATGAGAAATGAATCATAAATATGAGACAGAAATCTGTATATTCTGCAGAAATCTGTACAGCTGAGAGGTAAGAGGAGCTCTCATACTATCAGAAGTTTAATCCGAAGCTCTACATGCACATTAAGTACTCGTACAATGGAGGCACAAGGATAATGCCCCCCCTTTGTGGTGGCACATCCCAAATTTCCCATCCACCTCCAATGGCATGGCTTCCATTTCAGCTCCGGTATCTCTGCTGGAGCTCAGTAAACTGCTGCACCCCTCAACCTTCCGCTGGAACAGGAAAAGGGAGAAAAAAAAATCCGTCTTTGATTATTCAGCAGTAAAGTGTGTTCTTGCCTAACATTTGAGCTGTTTATAGCATCTCCTGCTCCGGGGATGGAAGTATTTCTGGATTAACAGGGATTCGGCTTCCAGCAAGTGTGTTGAATGTGTATTTAACAAACTCGCTTTGATCTTTGATTTTCACATTGGTCGTCTTAATCTACAAAATTGTATATGTACTATTAAATGAGTTCAGCATTACAGAGTTAAAAATCGATTGTTAAGCCATGAGATACATTTTGAATTGTCACAAATATAATACAGCAGTGTTATATAAGCAACTTTGGCAATATTCTCTCTATTGACAAATATATAAAAGGTGTTTCCACTTAGAAATCAGCGATTCAAAGAATACAATATCTTAATTGTTGTTACTACCACTATTTCTACCCACAATTCTACACACACACAGAACCAAATACTGAGGCGAGCTTATCTAACATTTCAGTCTTTTATCCTCATCTCTGCTGTTCTCATCTTACTCTAATTCCTTTCATAGCTAAACAATGTTGTCACCACTACTGTAAGAGGAAACTGCAGCACTGCATTCTTCAGGGAATTCCAACCTGTCCAGTAAATCCACAGCCTTATAATAGTGTGTCGGTGTATGAATCACTGCTTGAAGGAACCAAAGTATAACACTTGTATGAAATAGCAGTCTCAAAGCATTTTTAAAAGTGTTTAAATGAATTATATACTCAAACAGAGTGAAACAATTGCCTCATTCATTGTAAATCTACACTGTTTTCCTATATCACTGCAATGGGGCTCTGGCAAAGATACAGTTAACCAGCTTTGCCTGAGGAGAAGTCAAGTTCTTACCTAGTCAGACGTGAATGAACTGGTGTGAAAAGTTCTCTTGCATGGCTCCCTGCTAGTTTGTTCTGTGTTTGTCTCTTTTGCTAAAGGGCATCTCCATGGTAGACATGCAGTCTGAGAAATCACTCGGAAAAGAGGGGGCTGGTGTCTTGGAAACTTGGGAATTTCTGAATGTTAATTTCATTTTGCAAGCACTCATAGGAAGAGACTTGATTTTAATCATAAATTAAGATACTGTTGCTGACCGCATGCAGAGTTTGAAAGTTTCATCTCTAATTCAGTTAATGTGCTAGCATAATCCTCTCCCCTGAGAGGAAAAGGTTGTGCCAAAAAACAGAAGTTTTGTTTCATGTGGTTCATTTAACTGTGAGTCAAGTGGGGTTGTTTATATTATAGGGTGCAATTGTAGGTTCCCTGTTTGGTATGTGGGTCAGACAAAATGTAAAGTCAAAGTCTGGATTCTGGAACATTTGAGGGACATTGGAAAACAGAATTTGAATAGCCCGGTAGCTGAGCACTTCAATAAAATGCATGGGAGGGTCAGATGCAGTTCTCTTTTTTTTTTTTTGTGCTTTGGCACAACCTTTTCTTCCCGGGGAGGGGATTAAGTGATGAAAATGATATTAAGTTATACAGCACTTTCCCCTATGGGGTTTAAGCCAGGAAGTCAATGTGTGTTTTTAAATGATTCCAAGGAAGTATGCATTTTGTATTTATATTTTTGCATTTTGTATTTTTGTATTAAGTATTTGCAAAGGGAAACTGTTATTGTTAAAGTCATTGTTTAATTGGATTTGTACCTGTATAAAAGTAAGTTGTCTATATGCTTTGGTAAATCCTGTGAAGGCGAACTGCCGAGGTACCAGTCTGAGCGAGTTAAACAGTTTGCACATTCAGCAGTGTATTAATTTTTTTTGTTTTATTGTATTAGTTTAGTTTCATCTGCGTAGTATTATTCTTTGACAGTGAAACCTGCCTGCCACAGGTGTTCTCTGATTAATTTCATTGGATGTCATTGTCTCACCTTGCGTTCTTCCATCCTCTGAAAAACCTGCTTTACCAAATCAGCTTCTGCTTTCCTGCATGTATGACTGAACCACTGTAAAGCATTTCGTTTTACCTTCTGTATAAATGCAGCCACTTTGGTTTCCACTTTGATGCCCTCATTTCTTTGTCTGTTCCTCGGTGTGCATCCTTCTGTCCTTCTTGTGAAATTCACTGACACCATCTCAAGTGTCATCAGTTGCTCTGTCAGGTTTCTGTAACACACGGAAGCACTGGTCACACTGCTGCTTTACGTAACTTATTTGTCCACTTCTTTGACATTTTTTCTGTCACACACTATCCCTGAGACTTTGTGCTTATTGACTGTAGCAGCCCTGATTCTAGCTTTGACCTCCTCATTCGGATTTCCCTGCCCCCTCAACCACACCTTCCAGATAATTGAAGCTTTTAAGCTGTCCCATCTTTTTCCCTTCTATCTCACTTTTTAACTTCTTCTGATTTCCCCATTTGCTGCCATGACAGATGTTTTGCTTGTACTCATTTTCATCCCATGTGCTTTCAGTTTTACATTTCAGTCCCCTATCATTTGTAGAAGTCCCTGTTCAGAATCTGCCTGTAATGCTACATCATCTGCATACCCCAGCTTTGTTGATCTTTCCCCTCTGACCTGTTTCCTAATGTAGTCCATCACCAGTATGAACAGCAGTGAACTCAGAGCAAAACCCTGATGCACACCCACTCCTACTGGGAAACCCTCTGTGAGGTCGAACACTGTTTGCACGTGAGTCACTGGGTCCTTGTAGATAGTCTGCACTAATTCAACCAATGTTTCTGGGAGACTGACTATTGTAGAACTGCCCAAATCAGCTTTTCTGGGATCTTATCATATGATTTCTGTAAGTCTAGGAATGTCCAGTTGGACTCCCCTACTTCTTTCACACTGTCGGTCTCAGTGCAATCATTGTGTCAGTTGTATCACACCCTGATCTGAATTTAAACTGCTAGTCTCCTGCACCTTTATGTAATGTGACAGAAATTTGAGATCTCTGTACTACCTGCAGTTTTGATTACCCACTTTGTTTTTGTACAACGGTACTGGTATACTTATTCTCCTGTTGTTTGGGCTACACCTCACTCGCTATACCATAAATACCCTCAGGAGTCATTTCCCCCTATAAGCATCCAAACTTGTGATCATATTTGCAGTAACTTCACCTGAGCTGAGCTGTATTCCCTGACTTCATTTTCCTTAGTGCTGTTCTTACTTCTTCTAGGGTGGGCTCCTCCTCTTCTCTCATCGTAGGCTGTGTCTGGGACAGCATGGATTCTGTGGGATTTTTTTCATTCAGAATTTCCTGGAAGTACTCCTTCCATCTGCCTTTGATGTCCTGTGGACTGTTGAGTAGGTTATTGCTGGCATCTCCTACGAATAGTGCCTGCCCGGATTCTTTATCGTTCTGTCTTTGTCTTACAACCTACTTAGTAGAGTTTCTTTGTGGCTTCCACTTCACAAAAGCTGTTAGAGTGCCTCAGATGCCTTGTTCTTTGTTATTGCAACTGCTCCTAGACTCTTTGTTAGAGAGCTGGTATTCCTTCTTGGGTCTATATTAGATTCTCGAAAGCCGACAATGTCGAATCTGACATTGCCGACATGAGAATAGCGAAACTGCCGAACATCGAACAAGTAAAAGGAAATCTCTGTAAGGGGGTGGGGTGCAGGGGTGCTTACCCCCCTGCCTACACCATTTAGCTTTTTTTTCTTTTTGTTGTTTTTATTTTTTTTTCTGAACATTCGATGTTTTAACAGTTCGATCACTATAGGTCGACCTTTAGTGATTCGAACTGTTAAATATTCGATAGTCTAATATAGACCCTTAATTCTTAGCCTATTCCATATTTTTGATCTGCCACTTCTTCCCTGCACTCTTTCTTTCAGTAACCCGTTAATGAATTTTTGTGTATTTGTTAACGGGGGTAGAGCACTGGTCCTTTTTCAAACTCAGCTAGTGAGCACGGTTTGGTTAAGTGACTTCATCAGAGGGATGCAGTTAGGTAAACTGAGGCTGAGGGAATCAGTCCTGAACTACAAGGAAACAGCTTGATGACAGCTCATAGCCTTCATCCTTTTCACTTACTTCCAGACAGATTTCCGGTTATTGCACTGTCCCGTCTATTTTAATTACCTTCCACTAGTTCTCTTGCTATATTTTCAGAGTTTTATCTTCCCTTACAATTGTTCTTGTCTAAAGATAGTATGTTAACACAAATCTTTTATTTATTAATGTACTCTGTATTTACTGAATTTTAAAACTGCAATCCCTACGTCTTCCAGTGTGAGTTGTCCTTTTATTTTAGGCTATTAAATGTGGCAGTACTGTTTCTGTGACACTTTCTTCTTTCTGATGCATCTTGAGGTATTCCTTCCATCTGTCCTTGATATCCTCCGGACTAGTGAAAACATTGTTGTTGACAACCTTTATGATGGTATCTGGTGGCAGTCTTTTTTGTATTACTGACACAAGTTTTCTTTTCTGTTTTCAAAGGTTTGGAAATAAATCTCTTTGGTTCTTCCTTGAAAAAATAGACCCACAGGCAGAATGAGATCTATCTTATCATGACAGAATAAACAAACTTAGCACTTAAGTAGCTTTTCTTATAAAAAAGAAACATCATGATATTTTGTGCCTAGATTGTGTCAAAATCTAGGGATGTCATTGTTCCCCCTTACTCAGGCCAGTCATTCAATATAATGCCCCCTTTGGCATATATCTGCCCAGACACATGCAGCAAATGGAACACCCAGAGAGATATCTTACTAAGAGGATACATGGCCTATGCAACATGTCCTACATGGACTAACTCAAAGCCCTGTCACCATACTCCTCAGTATCCCACACACTGCTAAGAAGTGACCTGTGTATAGCATACACGGCATCCTCTGACCCATTACTGATGGATTTACCGCACATCAGCAAGTCAAATGGCATCATAAATACTTGGTCTAGGGATCTAAACCTCTTCTGCACCATCAACAGAATGGTTTGGAGGGACAGGTATATCTCACAGAAGATACCGGTCCTGCGGAACAGGTTCTCCATCCACATAAAACAAGGCTCACCTTGTCCATATTCAAGTGCAGCTTGGATTTATCGATGGGAAACAGAAACTTTACCCCAGGACTGCCCCCAGTACTACTAATGGACTGTTGCAGTTGATAAATGCCTTATCCCATGAACTGGTCCCCTGAAATTATCTACGATATGATCCCAGTTATTCTTTATTAGGGATAATATACATTATATACATATACATTTACTGACCATGGGCTGTATAAGGCCAATCTATAACCAAATGAGACAGGTTATTTGGAGCACAAAATAGAAGACTGGCAAGGCTTAAAATGGCTTGCAAGGGCAGCAAGCCTAGTACTTACCAATGAACCTAAGAATGTATCTGACTTGAATTTTGGTCACATTTTATCATTGCAAATAAGATATGATTTCTCAGGGCATCTCTTCCTTTGAAATGCCTTTGCTACAAGATAATATTGATGTGAAGTAGGGTTTTCTTATTCCTTGTAATGATTTATTTTATTTATATGCTTTCCAGATTATGATTTAGGTGTTTATTCTATGGCAAGGATTTGTTACAATGGAGCACCTCTGTGTAGGTAAATCGGGCTGCTCTTTATAATATTGGATATTCATGGGTGTGCCGAGCCATGCATGGTTTTCTGACCACCTTTTTCCCATTCAGGAGTCTTAGTTTTGAGATTTTGTGGTAAAGTTTTTATTTTTATATTTCTATTGATTAAATGGTAAGTTTATCTAGCTGTTGCAATTATACTTTGTTGGTTCAAGGAGAAGCTCCTATAATAGCAAAATTAGGCAAATGTTTGCATAGTTACTGCTGGCATGTTGACACAGGAGGAGTATTTTCTCTGTGATGCTGGCAACGTTTCTTTTTCAGTAGTAAAACAGGTATCAGAAGACTGAAGGATGCTGTACTGAATGGTTTTGTCCTGCTCCTCATCTCTGGAAGGGGAATCTTGAGGTAATTTTTTCCTGGTTGGGAGACTAGCTGAGGAAAGCCATGTGAGGAGGTGTGCAGGCAGTTAGTCTGCAGCAGAGGTAGCAAGTATATACAGACCGTGTTGACATTACTGCATTTATGTCCTTTTGTTAATTAATATTCAGTTACTGTTTTATCTGCTTATATAATTATTCACCTGGTGGAGACACTGTGGTATAATGGTTAAGATCTGTGCCTTACAGGCACAAGGTTGAGGGGTCTAACCTGACCACTCATCATTGCTTGTGTAGAGATCTGTGTAAAGTTCTTTCAAGCAAAAAGTATACTGGGTGTTTCAGCCTCAAGCATGGAAGGTACTGGGTTCAAATCCTTCCATCCCAGTTGAACTTGTGAGGCCTACCAACAGAGGAAACCCAAAAGGGTATGTAGCTGTGGGCAGTAGCACATACTGTAGGTGGTGGTATCTACTGAGGGACAGTCATGTGAAACAACTGCTTTAAACATCATCTGTGCTGTGTAGTAATTTCTAAGTATTTGTTTATTTATTGTTGTTTTTAACCGGGTGAGGTGGTCTGGTGCAGGACATCTTTCAACCACTACCTAGACCACAAGGCAATGCATACAAAACATTTAAACAAGAACATAAGTCTGAATAAGTAACTAAATGTTAATAACAATATCGGTAGTATCCATAGAAACCACATATGTAGAAAATATAATAATTGGAATAACAGTAGAAGAGTGACCATTAAGAGACCCCCCACCCCACTTGTTGGCCAACCTCCTCTGCTTAAAATTTCTAATGCTTAATCTGACTTGCATATCAGTTTGAAATCAGTTTAACAATTGTTTAGAGTTGGATATAGTTCTATATATTTCCATCGTCTTTGTGTACTGTGATGCTCTATCTGTTGTTATAATGTACTACTTTATATGTTTGCAATTTTTCCCAGGCTGACACTAAAACTGGTCAGACCAAATCTGTCCTAGTTAACAAATTCAAACAAACAAACAAAAACAAATACTTCAAGAGGAATACAAGCATGTAGAAAATGGTGGTAGATCAAAAGAAAAGAGGAGAGAATATTTTAGTATGATGTTAATCTGTATGTACAAGGTTAAAGAAACAAATAGTGATCAGTATTACAAAGCATCTATAGATACAGATATACAAAGAAATTATAATTTGGCATCTCTTAGGTATATTATGCTAGGTGGGAGAAAGGCAGTGCAAGGAATTCCAGCAGGCTAGTGAAGACGTAATTAGTGTGAGTTAATTAAACAGATACATTTATATTATTTAACCGGGATGTTCCTCGGATTTCTTTGTAACTGGAGCTATTCCAGTGCAGTGATTTCTTCAGGTAATATATTCCAGGAGGCTGGGCCAGCTTAGTAATTGATCTTTCACATATGGTCAAGTAAAACCAGATAAGAGAAATTAGACCACAGTCTGCACACAGCAGTAAGGTTAGCCTCTTGGTGGTCTAAAATTGGTTAGAGGTGACTTGAGTATATTGATGAATGTTGACAAAAAGTGGCATGGATATTTGCCGGTGCTAAGTGGGTTGATGACTCAGCCTACTCTGACCTACACCAGGGACTCATGCTAATTATGGGAGGTGTCTGTGTCCCTATTAACCAGTGTGTACCTGCTATGAAGACTAGCACCCCAGGGTCAGAAAGCTACTGGCTGGCCTGTGTCAACTTGCCCAGACTGGGTTACCTAGGATAGCTCTATGGAGATGCTGCTGGACCTGCAACCTGTAAAAATAAATAAATAATGCTAAACTGAGTACAGGTTCATTACATGATATTTGGGAGGATACTGGACACCCAGTGTAGATGGAAGGTAGAGTACAAGGGCACTACAGAAATGTCTCTTGGCCTAGGTTCCAAAGTCTACTACTGAGGGGAAGGACAAACTAAAATGGTTTGGGAACTGTAGTGAGTAACAGCTTTCTGAAGACAGAAAGAGAGGTTATTAGATTTGGTGATAGACTCATGGCAATTAGACTGTGGTGTAAGGATATGTCAGTCTTTATGATCTAACCCTGTGCTCAACTGATTAGGGTGAAAGAGGATATTGGGGCAGCAGTTGTATGATCACCTTAATAGAGTAGGACAAAATGAGGACCTTGATGGTCATATCAGGACAGACAGAATAGGATATGGGTGTTGCCTGAGTCCATGAAGATGGTGGCAACAAGAATAATAAAAGACAGACCAGTCTAGATTTCTATCTAACAAATGGCTTGATGGTAGTCAACACAAGATTCACAAATGCAAGATCGCATACAAGAGTGGTCAGCATGCAAGTCAGGTAGGCTTCCTCCTAGTAAGGAAAAGATATTGGGGTCTAATTAAGATATTGAAAAGTCTTTTCTAGTGAAACAGTTGCTCTGCACCAAGCAAAAATCACTATGGCCACAATCAGATATAAGCAGCTGCCACAGAAAGACCTAAGGTAAAAAAAGATTAAGCTGCAGAAGTGAAAGTTGACTGGAGGGGAAGATCAAGAGTTAAAGAAATACTCACGGCTCTAGCACTCCAGGAAGAAGAGGAAACAGGTGAAGTAAAAAAAAAACATGGCAGCATCTCAAAACAGCATGTGTGAAGATACTACAACAATTATATAATCGAGCCAGGAATAGAAATAAGGTGCATGAAGCTGGTAGAGTAATGCAGATGTCCAGCAAATCATTGTACGAAAGGAATGCAGGAAGAAATAGAGACAGAAAAGTTATACTAGGCAAGCAGGAAATATTAACTAACATAAAGGCTAACAGAGCAGTTGCAATGGAAAAGAGGAAGTCATTAGAGATATGAAGTGGGAGATAGAAAAGTTGTAACAGTCTAAACGGAATGCTAGTTGGCTCATTGATCAGGTCTGACCATAAGCTAATCACCCTTGACATCCACATCCCTTCCCCACCCCCAGTAAGGAAACCTCCGTAAAAAACTTCTCCAAAGCCAACTCCATGCTACTCAAGTCAGAAGTTACAAACTTCATAACAGCCATGCAGACGGGAACTGAAAGTTCGACTGCTGAATCCTACACTAAGGCACTGTACAAGCACATCCACTCATGCATAAATCGTGCCATTCCAAATAAAACCAAGATGCTCTCATCCAAAAAAAGGAAGCCAATCTGGTAGTCCTTTGCCATAAACAACATTTACAACAAAAGGAAGAAACTGTTGCAGAAAAGAGGAAAATCCCTGAATGCAAAAAACTCCTTTACCAGCCTCAGTAAGAAGCTGAGATCACTCATAAAATCCTCCAAAGCTAGTTACAAAAATAAAATTGCCAAAGATTCCAAAGACAACCACAAGGCATTCTATACACATGTCAAGAATCTAAATGGTAATGCTCAGACCTGCTCTGAGCTACAACAGAATGGCATTAAATATACTGATCATAAGGATATTGCCAATATCCTGGCAGAATAATTCAGTGTCAACTTCACCCCCCTCTCACCTCCTAAAGGGCCCATCTCAATACCGAAAGATCACCAAATTCCAGTAATAATGGCCACACAGGTAGAAAACGCACTCTCCAAAGCTAAGAATACAGCATCCATGGGACCAGACAACATCTCGGGCTGTGTACTACATGAACTACAAAATGAAGTGGCACCTCACCTAAGCGTCATGTTTAATCATAGCCTCACCTCAGGCTTTGTGCCCACTGAGTGGCGCACAGCTACAGTTATCCCAATCCACAAGGGGGGATCCACTTTGGATCCCAGGAACCACCGCCCCATCAGTCTGACGAGCCTGAGCTGCAAGGCTATGGAACGTATTATCATGGAACTTATAAACAAAGACATTGGCAACCTTCAAACACTGGACATCTGCAACAACTGGAAAGGCCGCAGAAATACCTCACTAAAAGAATCACAGGCCTAAAGCAGATGCCCTACGCTGACCGCCTTAAAAAACTCCAGCTATACTCTGTCGCATATCGTCTACTCAGAGGTGATCTCTGCTTAACATACAAGGCCATGTCAAACCCAGAGCTGTTGGACATGCTACACTTAAAGAAATCCCGATCCCTCAGAGCCACACACTCCAGGGATCTAAACCTTATCACAATAAACAAGACATGCTGGAGGGATAGGTTCCTGACCCAGAGACTCCCCAGACTCTGGAATAGATTGCCCATACATGTCAAGCAGAGTGCCTCTTTGGCCCTCTTTAAAAGGAACCTTGACGATTGGATGGGAGAAAGGAAATTCACCCCAGGGATCACGTCAGTCACCCTGCTAGACAGGGGTCCAGGGAAGTAAATAGTGTGGGAAGAAATAGCCAGGGAATTTGTTATGGCTAGGCTTGTATTGGCCCTAGGGCTGATAGCCTAGTACCAACCTATGAACCTATGACCCCACCCAGTTTGGGTTCATGAAGGGCTGATCTTGTCTCCTGAACCTGTCTGACTTCTTCAAATCAGTCTCCAGAGCTGTGGATGAGGGTAAGGTGGTCCACACACCCTATCTGGACCTCGCCAAGGCCTTTGACACCACCCCCCACTCTGGAATCATAGATAAATTTACTAAGCTGGGCATTAATCCCTATGTCACTCGATGGGTTGCCAACTGGCTTACTGACAGAACCCACACTGTAAAAGTAGCCGACTCCAAATCCAGCTCCAAAGAAGTGACAAGTGGAGTACCTCAGGTTTCATTCCTGGGACCGCTCTTGTTTGGCATCTACTTCTCTGAAGTACAGGGCAACACTAAGGGACTCTGGCTAACAAAGTTGGCAGATGACTGCAGACTGGGCACCATTACTGAATCCCCAAATGATGTGGATATTCTACAAAAGGGCCTTACAGAAACAGATGCTTGGTGCCAGAGCCATGGGTTCAAGCTCAATGCCAAGAAATGTATAGTTATCCCCTTTGGGAAAAAACATGTACCCATGAATTACCCCATAGGTGGCAGTACACTAAACACTGAAAGTGTGATAAGAGACTTAGGGACACAGGTGGACAGTGGTCTCACCTTTGATAACCACATCGCCACAACAGTCAGGAAATCCTTCTATGTGGCACACCTCATCACTAAGGGCTTTTCATCCAGAAAAAAGGAGGTCATTGTCCCACTGTACTCATCCCTCATTAGACCCATTATAGAATACAACACCCCATTTGGTATGTACCTCTCAAGATGTCTGCAACAACTGGAAAGGCCACAGAAATACCTCACTAAAAGAATCACAGACCTAAAGCAGATGACCTATGCTGACTGTCTAAAAAAACTCCAGCTATACTCTGTCACATATCGTCTACTCAGCCTCTGCTTAACATACAAGGCCATGTCAAACCCAGAGCTGTTGGACATGCTACACTTAAAGAAATCCCAATCCCTCAGAGCCACACACTCCAGGGATCTAAAACTTGTCATCACAATGAACAAAACATGCTGAAGTGATAGGTTCCTGACACAGAGACTCCCCAGACTCTGGAATAGACTGCCCATACATGTCAAGCAGAGTGCCGCTTTGGCCCTCTTCAAAAGGAACCTTGACGATTGGATGGGAGATAGGAACTTCCCCCGGGGATCATGTCAGTCACCCTGCTAGACAGAGGTCTAGGGAAGTAAATATTGTGGGAAGAAATAGCCAGAGAATTGTTATGGTTAGGTTTGTATAGGCCCTAGAGCCGATAGCCTAGTACCAACCTATGAATCTATGAACAGAGAGGGTAATAGAATAGCTGCAAAGGCCAAGTAGTCTGCAGAAAACTTCTACCACTTCTGGAAAGTGACTCATCAGATGACACTGAAGACAGATTATTCACAAGTGCAGAGCTTTACGTTAAAGTGAATGTCAGAGGATTTTAAGGCCTATTTTAGAGCCAGAAATATTGAAAATCTGCCATACAACTCAGATAAATGTCTGCCTTAGAATACCTGAAGAGACTAGTTTTATACAGTTAATGTGTTTAATGCAATATTCATTCTAGTCAGTTCAGAATATTTTTGCATTTAAGTAACTGGGTATCTCCACTACAAAACTAAAGTTCCTTATATAACAGAGAAGTTTGTCTTTACATCTTGGTTCAAGTGCCACTTTTAGACATTTATCAGTCATGAGAAGAATAGTGGGAGATACTTAAAGAAAAAAATATATGTATGTGTGTGTGTGTGTGTGTGTGTGTGTGTGTGTGTGTGTGTGTGTGTGTGTCTGTGTGTGTGTGTGTGTGTATGTGTTGTGTATGTATGTGTGTATGTGTATGTGTGTATGTGTGTGTGCATGTGTGCGTGTATTTATGTGTGCATGTGTGTATGTGTGTATGTGTTGTGTATGTATGTGTGCATGTGTATGCATGTATGTGTGTATGTATGTATGTGTTGTGTATGTATGTTTGTATGTAAGTATATATGTAGATATGTATGTATAACATATCTATATAAATAGAAGTAGAAATAAAGATAATACAGAGTGAGACAGACAGAGAGAGATTATGAGTTAAGAAAAGAATATGCGATACTGTGGAGAGGTAAGATAGTTGTTTTGGAAGAAATAAAGAGATGTTTGAGAAAGGTAAAGAAAGCATAGCAACCTGATTCTATAACAGAGACATTTTTAAAGGGAAGAAAGGAAGATTTAAGTCCACGGCTGGACTAAAGTGATAAACGAGAAAGTGTGATTACTGAGTTAAAAAGATGAGAAGGGGTAAGTAAAGCGCAATAAGAAGGAAACTGTGAAATTAATGGAGAAATATGTAGGTGAGCTATATACAGGGAGAGTAAATAAAAGTGTTATTAGAGGCTAGAATATTAAGGCGTTAATGACATTAATGAAAGAACAGTTGTTTGGTAAAATTGTTGAGCAAAAATAAATGCAGTATTGACAAAGGCTGATGCAGGATTTCACAGGATACCTTACAGTTTTATAAGGGACTGGATAAAATAAAGAAGAATTGTGTGCAAGTATTAAATGTATGATTAGAGCCGAAGTAAGTGGGGATAAAGTGGTACAGATAGTAATTACATTTATCTAGAAAAAAGGAAGAGAAGAAGAACTTAGACAACGGCTGGCTGATGGTATAAAGCAAAGATTACAAAATGTTCATGGAATTAATGCAAGAAACTTTCTAACATACTGAAAGAAATTATGGGGGAAGGAGTTATTGAATTCAGGGTAAGGAAGTGAAGGGAATATAGTTAATAAAGGATGCAGAAAACTTAATTGTAAGCGAGAAAGAAACAGGAAGCATAGCTGTACATAATATCAAGAAGACATTTGAAATTAATCGTTATAAACAGTTGTGGAAGATATTAAGAGAGTATGGGACTGTTTATAATAAAACTAAGATTATGATAGTTGACCGGTACTGTGGTAATGAATAAGGATCAATGGAATGGATATCCCATGTGTGGGATACATTTCCATCAGTAATGAATGCAGTAATGCAGACGGGTCAGACAGCACTGGAAAATGCTAGGTGGGAAACAGAAGAAAGGTATAGACCTGTATCTCTATCTTATATTTATGATTTAGTATTAATGGGGAAAATAAGCTATGGCTAAGAAATAATAATGCAAAAAATTGAGAAAATTGTAGGCAACGTGAGACTAACTGTGGGTGGCGCAGTGGTGTAGCGGTTATCATTGTCAACTCATAGCAAGAGGTTCTCTGGTTCGATTCTCAGCTGGGGTGCCTTCTTCATGGAGTCTGCATGTCCTCCCTGCAATCACATGGGTTTCCTCCGGGTGCTCCAGTTTCCTCCCACATTCCAAAGACATGCAGTAAGTTGATTGGACACTCTAAATTAGCCCTAGGTGTGAGTGCGTACATGTGTGTATGTGTGTGATGTGCCCTCCAAGGAAGGTTGGGCCTTGGGTTAGCAACCTGACCCATAAAACCCATAACAGCTACAGAAACAGCAAGCAGTGAAAGGCGCTCATTGTCTGATGTACCACATGGTGCATTAATGGGAAAGGGAGACAGAGAGAGAGAGACTAACTGTAAAGAAAGTTGAGATATAAGGGACTCAGAGAGGAATTACATGTAGGTGGGGTGTACTTCAGTGAAATAGAGATTAAGACAGTGGGTATATGTTTTGGAAAGCAAAAAAAAGGTAGAGCAGCAGTGGTCTAAAATAATGGAAAAGATAAATGGGGTATTAAAATGATCAGAGTGTTAAAAGGGTCATTTAAGAAAAATGTTTATTTGATTAATACAGGTGAGAAGGTCTCACATTTTTGCATGGAAGTGTTTGCATAAGAATTTGTATACAATAGTAAAACTTAAATTGTTTTTGAAAGTGGAGGATTTATGTTGGAGGTAAAATAAAAGCAGAGGGGAGACTGATAGCATATGTTTTGAGGTTGTAAAGTATTAAGGGAGTCTAAACATGAGTTACAAGAAATACATTTTTTGGGATCAACAAATAATACTGACTAAAGTAAGAACGTTATGAGGCTCAAATATGAAAGAGAGTGTGGCAACAAACATACAGGAGATGCTATGGATGGTGATGTTATCTGCAAAGAAAGATATAACTAGGAAGTGGAAAAGTAAAGAGGGACCAAAAATAGAAGAGAGGAAAACCCTGATAAAGAGAATAAGCATGGATGAGTAAATGATAACAGAGGGGAAAAGCAGAGGAAAACATTTAATACCCAGTGGCTACCGTGTTTGAAGTAACTAGAAAGGCATCCAGAGTATCAGTTTAAATAAACTGTAAATATTGTACGTAGTTGGTACAAAGGTATGACAGACAGGGACTCAAAAAGGAGGAAGTTAGTCATGAGTATATGCTATACTTTATGTCATGATTTCTATTTCATCAAAATTATATTTTTTGCAGTTTTACACTGACTAAATGAACAAGTGTAACTCGTATAGTAAAGAATCAATAAATGTTAGATACTACTGTAATTTCATTTTAGGGATTTTGAAATAGTAATACATTTTGACAATAGTAACATAGTAAATGTCAACTTTTGGTTGTCCTGGCTTTGTTAATTTAATATGATGGTTAAATCAGTAAGTGATGACAGATCTGGTGGTCACTCACATACTTAATAGTGAACATCATGACTGTGTGCTGCCCTCCCTGTATCAGTTAAAATAATCATTTGTATAAAGCATTGTACGCCAGTAAAAAGAAATAATATTAATAATGTACAAAACCCTACTAGAAGGGACTTACTCGAGATGCCAGCCTCCTCCCACAAACTATATTTACAAAAGCATTCTTAAGCATATATCCATGAAAAGTTTACCTGATTCATCCAATAACAGTAGAGCTGCTAAGTAGATATACCCCAGGGATTACTTCAGTGTCACTGCTTGACAGAGGCACAGCAAAATAATAGGCATAGTTTTTATTCAAACTAAAGGGGTGGCGAAAGCCACATAACTATGGGCTAGGCTTATAAATGCCCTTGGGCAGATAGCCTAGTATGAACCTATGAACCTATGAACCTAAGTATATTTAGCTGGGATGTATATTGCACAGAATGAATGCCAAAACAAGTGCTGCAGGAGACATTTTTTCTTACGGGAGTCATGGCTGAATCCAGCAAAAATATGGTTAGTGTGTAATAAATTACAAAAAATAAAAAATTATAGGAATGCTTAGCCAAGTACATCACTTGGTATCATTAGATTTTCATTACATGTTATTAAAGAGGTTTGGAAACCAGAACAATATTTTAAAATATTTTTTGAGAAAATATATTTTTGGGAAGGCATAAATTAAAAGAAAATAAAGAATATAAAATTGTGAATGGCATGGATATGGTAAGGAAAGATATTATAATGTGGAAAGATGATATAGGCAATTTTGGGTGTGAGAAAAAAAGGAATGACAGAACAAATTAATAAAGAATTTGTATTATGTAGATGCTTGGAAAGGAGTGAAGGCTGACAATAAACCTATTATTTTGCACTGTGGTGATGGTTTTCAAACATAAATCAAAGTATGTGGTGTGGGAAAAGAACCCAAAGTCTTCTGATCTTCCAAAGTCAAAGACAAGTATGTTTTATCCACTGAGGTGTGTGTGTGTGTGTGTGTGTGTGTGTGTGTGTGTGTGTGTGTGTGTGTGTGTGTGTCTGCACTCAAATTTCCATGTATTGATTTTGATGTACCCACCCATTATAAAAAAATAAACCCTTTCTTTGTTTTATGAGGTGAAGTGCCCGTTGGCAACTTTTTCCTAATTCTCACATTTATAGATAAAAACTTCCTCCTCCTTAGTTTGTAGTTGCAATATGTTGCCTTTTCCTGATTCCCACATATATCCTTAAATAAACATTTTACCTCCTCATGTTAGTCCCAACCCACTCACAGATAACACCTACCTTAGCCTTTCACTATCATCAGCTCTGTACATAAATGAATTAAAGTTGCTTTTTACAGAAGGCCCTGACACCCACCAATGTGTATATATAAAATTCTGATGCCAAGAAAAGGGAATATTCTGAAACACAGTGATCTTGGACTTAGTATAAGTAAGTCTATATTTTCACTCTCAGTCTCAATATCCCAGGACTCACACTATAGAGTCTTGGAAATAAAAATGGTTACCATACAAATTCACTAACCTACTGACATTTGAAGCCAAATAGGCTGTATAACTAACTATATTCATTTTCAGTCTGGAAGACTATCTTACCCTTATACCCCTAAATTCTACCTGTGATGCAAAACTTTGCAAATAAATTCCATCTGTAATACAAACCCTGTAGACAGCAATAAATAGGATTTCCCATTTCATTTCCTATGTGATTTAAGGGAATATGAATGCCATTGCCAGAGACTCCCCAGACTCTGGAATAGATTGCCCATACATGTCAAGCAGAGTGCCTCTTTGGACCTCTTCAAGAGGAACCTTGACGATTGGATGGGAGAAAGGAAATTCACCCCAGGGATCACGTCAGTCGCCCTGCTAGACAGGGGTCCAGGAAAGTAAATAATGTGGGAAGAAATAGCCAGGGAATTGTTATGGCTAGGCTTGTATAGGCCCTAGGGCTGATAGCCTAGTACCAACCTATGAACCTATTGCTCAGGACTACAGAAAGTAAACTGGCTTCTAGTCACTTCAAGATGGACACCAAACTTGAATTCTCTAATATTTAAACTACCAAACTCTGGTTGTGTTCTTTCTGTTGCCAAAACATACATAGAAGGCCCATAACTTGGTCCCTTAGCTCATCTAATACAGGTCCACTCTCATTAACAAAGCCTCCGTTCAAAAATGCACTCACAGAAATGTCCTTCACCAGTATTGCCCTAAAGCAAGGAATGTCCTCCTTGAAGACATGAGATATTGCAGAGAACCCAGTATTCAGCCAAAAGTTGCTAAACCACTTCCGAGAAGATTATAAAATAAATGTTCTTGCTTTTAAGGCAATAGGTAAAAATATAAAAACAGCTATAATTAACTACAGAGATGAAAAATGTTCCTGCATTTAACATTCAATCACTAAATATGCTCCGATGACATTGCTGTACAAATCTCATAATATTCTTTGTATGCTATGTAAATATTGTTTGTGTAAATATTTGAGCAATGTGATCTAACTGTATATACACTACTTTTCAATTGTAAGATCTCTTTCAAATCTATCCTAACTGTATTTGTAGCAATGTCACAACATTTCTTTCACCTGTAAAAGTTTGTTTAACTGTATCCTAAAGGTATACGTAATAATGATGCCCAATGTTTAGAACTTTTTTTTACTGTATTCTGAAGCAACATGTAATAATGAAATGAAATGTTGAAACTATATGTGTAACAATGGTGTTTGGTGCTTTAGTTCATGAAAATTAAAAATTAATTAGCATCAAAATTTTAGAGAAGGGAATAGAAAAAGATTAATATAATACAATACACATTCAGTGTGGCAAGCAAATCTTCAGTGATCTATCTGTATTTCCTGATGCAGGGTTCATGTCAGTCTAAAAACTTACACTTGAGTTTCAGTGCTTCCACTAGCACCCGACAGGCAGCTCACCGTGACCTTCTCCTTGTTCAGCCTGGTGAGCGGGACGTCAGTGTGCCTGACGATAGAGTCACCTATTACAAGTGTATCAGGTGTGTTGTTTAGCCTTAAGGGCTGTGACTGTTTGGCACACTGGCTTTGTGAGCTATGTGTTGCACGTTTTTTGTTTTGGGATAGCGGTTGCTTGGGTGTCTGCTTTGGAGGTCTCTGCTGCTTAGGCAGATTTTTATTTAGAGCCTCCGAGTATGTTTTTGTGTGTTTATGTGTTTGGTTTGCTGTCGTGGTAGGTCTATGTGAGACTGGAATTGTAGTGAGTGTGGTTTCCTTCTCCTCCTGACTGGTTACGCCAGTACTGAGTTGAGAGAGCTTAGCCTCCAGTTTGGCTATATGGTTGCATCTCTCACATGTGCTGGAATTTGTTGGGAGGAGGAGAGGGTTGTCTGTGTACATGAGGCAGTTGTAACATTGCCTCAAGATTCCCAGATTCACCAGCTGGACTGGAGAGGAGATTGACAACTGACCTTTGGACATGCTAGAATAGTATTGGGAATTCCTTTATAATTGAAAAAAGGGCCAATGGGGAACAAGGTACTCAAGGGGAGTTTGTGAGGGTGTAGTGCTTTTAATTTTTTAGTGCTGACTTATATAATTGCTTTAGTGAGCAAGTGCCAGGTAACTTAAATGCAATGTGTTACAAGTAACTTAAATGCAAAAACGACAAACAGTAACTTTCTTTCAAGTGAAACAAGGAAATAAGTACAGTAAGCAATGCAGATATCACTAGGGATCCGCCAAATAACACAAGCACTCAGGTCACTCCAAGGCAAGTACAAATATGACTCAGTCATTGTCCATACTGGTGCGAATGACCTGAGACGTACCTCCCTGGACTACATGAAAAGAGACACAGAGGAGCTCTCTGAGCATGTAGCCCAGGCCGGTATGACCCTGACCTTGAGTAGCATCTTACCCTCACCAAGAATTATGCCACAATATGAAGACAAGATGATCAATTTCAACAATTGGCTTAAGTATTGGTGTCATTCAAAGGGGATCCAATGCCTGTCAGCCTGGGATGACATGCTCGACAAGCCACGATGCTTCGCTAGGGACGGCTTGCACCTGTCACCCTTGGGCTTTCGGATATTGGCAAAGGCTCTGGCTACCCCCATAGTGCCTTTTTTAGGCAAGGCTCAAAAGACAAACCCACCTCCATAGGTATCACAAGGGATAAGAAACTAAGAGTAATGCTACTCAACGCCAGAAGTCTAAACCTCAAGATGCATGCACTCAAAACTCTCCTTAGCATGGAGAACATCGATATCTGTGCAGTAACAGAAAGCTGGTTCAGGGCTCCCGAGAGCACCCCAGCACTACCAGGTTATACCTCATACCATGCTTTTCGGCCCCAAAACTTGGACCGAACCACAAAAGGAGGGGGGGTATCAATATTCGTCAAAGATACCCACACCTCCAGGTTGGTGGCACAGCACGAAGCATCAGAGACTATCCATGTACAACTAACAGTGGGTAAAACTGCCTTCCAGTTTATAGCCTGCTACAGACCACCCTCCCAAACCCAGGAACCCCACTCAGCCTTCCTGAGAACACTGGAAAATATGAAGGTCTCTCCAAACACCATTATATTGGGAGACTTCAACTACCCAAACATAGACTGGTAGCATTACTCTAGCTCCAACACCCTAGCCCAAAGGTTCCTAGAATTTATAAACTCAAATGCTATGGAACAACTTGTTACCACTCCCACAAGAGGGGAAAACATACTGGACCTGATCATCACTAACATGGGGACTCTATGCTCCAGACCAGAAGTGTATCCCTCACTGGTAAGATCAGACCATAAACTAATCTAACTGGATATTCACATCCCAACCCCACCCCCTGCCCAGAAAACCACAGTGAAAAACTTCTCTAAAGCAAATTTCACACTCCTCAAAACCGAGGTGGAATTCTTCAAAGCCCCCAGGCCTATGGAAAATACGGCCCAGACCGCAGAATCCTTTATAAATGCATTCTATGCACACCTTCAGGAATGCATGGATCATGCAATCCCAAATAGAACCAAGACCCAATCCTCCAACCCCAGCCATAAACAAACTATACAATAGAAGGAGGAAGCTACTACATGATAGAGCAAAATCCCAAAAAGGGAAGGCATCTCTGATCAGTATTAGCAAAAAACTACGGGCACTCATAAAATCGTCTAAGGCCATCTTCGAGAGAAAAATGCACAGGACACTAAGGATAATCACAAGGCTTTCTTTAGTTATGTTAGGAACCTGGGTGGGAATTCCCAGATATGCTCAGAATTAGTCCAAAATGACAAAAAATACACCCAACCCACAGACATTGCCAACATCCTAGCTGACAGGTTCAGTGCAAACTTCTTCCCCCCTCCCCACCAAAAGGGAAAATATCTATCCCAGCAGAGTGCTGCCCCCCTGACATCTCAGATGCTCAGGTAAGAGCCGCCCTCTCCAAAGCAAAAAACACAGCATCAATGGGACCAGACGGTGTCCCAGGCTGCGTCCTACATGAACTCCAAGAAGAGCTAAACCCAAACATAAAACTACTGTTCAATCTCAGCCTTACTACAGGATATGTACCCAAAGAGTGGCGTACAGCAACAGTGGTCCCTCTCCACAAAGGTGGTGCCTCACCGGATCCTGGAAACTATCGCCCCATAAGCCTGACTAGCTTGGTCTGCAAAGCTATGGAAAGGATCATCATGGACATCATAAATAAAGATATTGGGGACCTACAGACACTAGATCCTACCCAGTTTGGCTTTGTTAAAGGCAGATCCTGCCTCTTAAACCTGGTCAATTTCTTTGAAACAGTCACCAAGGCCATTTACGAGGGGAAGGTGGTCCACACAGCCTACCTGGACCTCGCAAAAGCCTTCAATACAATACCCCACTCGGGCATTATAGATAAGCTCACCAGATTAAATATAAACCCCTATGTCACTAGATGGGTTGCAAACTGGCTCAAGGACAGAACCCACATGGTTAGAATTGCTGGAGCCATGTCAGACTCCAAACCACTTACAAGTGGCATCCCACAAGGCTCAGTCCTGGGACCTCTCTTGTTCGGTATATATTTCTCGGCGGTACAGGCCAACACGGAAGGACTGTGGCTGACCAAGTTCGCAGATGACTGCAAACTGGGCGCCATAATTGACTCTCCAGCCGACACAAGCATCCTCCAAAAGGCCTCATAGAAACAGACAACTGGTGCCAGAGCCATGGCCTCAAGCTAAACGCCAAAAAGTGTATAGTCATCCCCTTTGGCAAAAACAAAGTGCCCACAAATTACCACATAGGTGGTAATCCATTAAATATGGAAGAAGTAATTAGGGACCTGGGGACCCAGGTTGATAGCAATCTCTCATTTGACAACCACGTGGCCAAAGTGATCAGAAAAACATTTTATATAGTCCACCTAATCATGAAGGGATTCACATCTAGATCAGGGGAGGTCATTGTGCCTCTTTACTCATCCCTCATCAGGCCCATAATTGAGTACAATGCCCCTTTTGGGATGTACCTTACCAGACACCTGCAGCAACTGGACAGACCCTAAAAGTACCTCACCAAGAGGATCAAAGGCCTCAAACAGATGCCATATGCTGCCTGGTTAAAGAAACTACAGCTCTACTCAGTGGCATACCGCCTGCTCAGAGGCGATCTGTGCCTGATGTATAAAGCCATGTCCAACCCGGAATTAATGGACATGCTGCACCTCAGAAAATCCAAATCCCATCGAGCTACGCGCTCGAGAGACTTGAACCTCAGCACTGAAATAAATAGGACATGCTGGAGGGACAGATTCATAACCCAGAGGCTCCCTTCACTCTGGAATAAAATCCCAGTCCAGGTTAGGCAGAGTCCCTCATTGACTCTCTTCAAGAGGAATCTTGATGAGTGGATGGGAGATCGTAGGTTTACCTCGGGTATCACTTCAGTGTCACTGTTAGACAGAGGCATAGTATACTAACCTCGAAAAAGGGCATAGCAAAATTAATTTAAAATGGGTGGCAAAAGCCAAACACACTCTGGCCAGGCTTATAAATGCCCTAGCGCAGATAGCCTAGTATGAACCTATGAACCTATGAGTGAGTGGATAAAAGTGAATGCACCAAGAATCAGAATCCCTTAATGGGATTCACTGAAAAAACCTGCTGAAAATTAATTTTTAAGTGTTTTTTTGCAGAGGGGCAAACCCCTAGACCCACCAAACGTGTATATACCAACTCCATGGTCACAATAACTTGAAGAAAGGGGAAATTCCCTCAAAAAGGAATCACTGCCAGCACAACTTGCTGACAGTGATTTCCTGCACAGGAGCTCCAGTTATTGACAGGTTGAACCTTGTGGAACTCAAACTCGAATGCTCAAGCTTCATCCATTGTAGCGTAACAAAGCCCGGTCTAGTAAAATCCTCAGGTAGTTCAGTCTAGCTCAAAAAACATGCAATACCTTGTCATTTTTTTAGATCCTGCTAAAATTATTTTGCTTGTCAAAGGTTATTTCACATTCATTGTATAATACTTCTTAGAAGCAAGATCTTCAGTTTCACTTCTCATTTTTATGATAGATGCAGAAGGCTACATAAAAGTTCAGGTGCAAATATTTGACAGTAAATATGCTGAAACCTGTGTTTACTGTAAGAATAAATAGTAAAACATTGATGTGTCTTGGTCTGACCTGACTCTTATGCATAATTTATCATGTTACTTCATGAATGTGGCAGCTGTCATATTTCCAATCAAAGTCAGCATTTTCCTCCAGCATCCAAAACGAACATTTTGCAACATAATAACTATTGAAGGTGAATATGCAGAAGTGACACTTGTTTTTAAGCCTCAAAACATTGTTAGTTAGTTACTAGGCTACTTCTATTCAATATTCAGCATTTGGCAGTAGCTGGGATGGTAACTGATTTCATAGAGCTGCTTATAGACTAAAGATTACTGTTGCAGGAAGACAAACTGTCACTAGTATTGCTTTTTTCCAAGCTTCTAAACTCACTGCTATCCCTTTCAGATTTTCATAATTGCTGTTTTAATATTGTTACTTTTGTTTGCACTGTGCTCCTTTTGTATGATTGCTATGAACTATCGATCATTTAATGTTCGGCAACATGGCAATCGGCCATATGTGTGTATATATATGCTTTGCATTAGGTAAAGGGTTGTGGCAGAATACTAATACATTTGCTCAATGACTTTCATGATAAAATTCTCTTAACGAATAAATCAGGAGATAAATTTGATAGTGTAACCAGGCTGGATTGTATGGGAAAGTTAAAAAATAAATGACATCAGTGTAGTGTGCACAGTCTGTAACAGAGGATATGTAACCCCTGATACCAGTGCCAAAGAGTGGCACTCCATCACATTTTGTGCAGCAATCCACTCGGGACCAGTTGTTGAGATCATAGTGCACATTTTTACTTGTACGCCAATACTCTTGGAAACTAGCAAATGTGTCGATTACAATTAATGAATAACATTTAATGTATTAAAATATTCTATGATATTAAAATATCACAATTGATGCTCTCCCACCTCATCACCCCACACGGTATTTTAGCATCTTACAAGAGCGGGCATTGTGATCGTTGGTTTTAATTCCCTTCTCTCAGAAAGAGTTGGAGTGTATCTCTGCTCTACTGGTCAGTGATTGATGTTTGACTTGGCAAAAGCCAAATCACTTGGCAGAAGTAGGGTACAAAGTCTTTCCACTTGGTCTGGGAGTAGAGAGACATTACCTGATAACTAGAGACATTACCTGATAACTCTATATTGAACTGCGGTGGTGGTGCTGCGGTAGCATTGTCGCTTCACAGTAAGACGTTGTCCTGTTCGAGTCTCATCTAGAGCATCTTCTGTGTGGAGACATACATGAATGGGCATACCTTCGTTGAAGGTTGTGCATCAGAGCCAGCAACTCGGTACATAAAAATCTACTGCCAATCATTAGCAGACCGGAGTTCCGCTGTGGTGACCCCTAACCGGGAAAAGCCAAAAGACACAACAACAACCTGATAACTCTATATTAGATAAACATTTAAAAATAAGTTTCTTTATGTCATAACAACAGGCCAAACACTGATCCTTTTTAAAAGTATTACAGACAGTCAAACAATGGCAAAATTATCTCACCATTGATATAAATGATAACATCATAGAATCCAAGAATGCTCAGTCAGTCTAAGGAACTATTATAGCAATAACCCACGCCTGGGTGTGGGTAATGCTGGATTTACCCATGGTTGGTGTGGTTTGGTCACAAGGGTGAAAAAGACTTATACTAATGGAAAAAGGTCTGGGCGACCGGACCTTTTTCCATTAGTATAAGTCTGATTTACAACATGCACGCTGACAAATCAGCGTGCACATTTTAGAATATTAATTGGGGGTCGTTGTATAATTTACTTTATTTTATTTATCTACTGCATTAGGAAACTAGTCTTTTTGGACTGTTTTCAGCTATGATCTAGGCCACAAAATAAGGATAAATCTAATATGTAGAGACCGTTTAGAGAACTGATCCAAATGTTTTATAAATCTAATATTTAGAGACCGTTTAGAGAACTGATCCAAATGTTTTATAAATCTAATATTTAGAGACCGTTTAGAGAACTGATCCAAATGTTTTATAAATCTAATATTTAGAGACCGTTTAGAGAACTGATCCAAATGTTTTATAAATCTAATATTTAGAGACCGTTTAGAGAACTGATCCAAATGTTTTATAAATCTAATATTTAGAGACCGTTTAGAGAACTGATCCAAATGTTTTATAAATCTAATATTTAGAGACCGTTTAGAGAACTGATCCAAATGTTTTATAAATCTAATATTTAGAGACCGTTTAGAGAACTGATCCAAATGTTTTATAAATCTAATATTTAGAGACCGTTTAGAGAACTGATCCAAATGTTTTATAAATCTAATATTTAGAGACCGTTTAGAGAACTGATCCAAATGTTTTATAAATCTAATATTTAGAGACCGTTTAGAGAACTGATCCAAATGTTTTATAAATCTAATATTTAGAGACCGTTTAGAGAACTGATCCAAATGTTTTATAAATCTAATATTTAGAGACCGTTTAGAGAACTGATCCAAATGTTTTATAAATCTAATATTTAGAGACCGTTTAGAGAACTGATCCAAATGTTTTATAAATCTAATATTTAGAGACCGTTTAGAGAACTGATCCAAATGTTTTATAAATCTAATATTTAGAGACCGTTTAGAGAACTGATCCAAATGTTTTATAAATCTAATATTTAGAGACCGTTTAGAGAACTGATCCAAATGTTTTATAAATCTAATATTTAGAGACCGTTTAGAGAACTGATCCAAATGTTTTATAAATCTAATATTTAGAGACCTTTTAGAGAACTGATCCACATGTTTTATAAATCTAATATTTCGAGACCGTTTAGAGAACTGATCCAAATGTTTTATAAATCTAATATTTAGAGACCGTTTAGAGAACTGATCCAAATGTTTTATAAATCTAATATTTAGAGACCGTTTAGAGAACTGATCCAAATGTTTTATAAATCTAATATTTAGAGACCGTTTAGAGAACTGATCCAAATGTTTTATAAATCTAATATTTAGAGACCGTTTAGAGAACTGATCCAAATGTTTTATAAATCTAATATTTAGAGACCGTTTAGAGAACTGATCCAAATGTTTTATAAATCTAATATTTAGAGACGTTTAGAGAACTGATCCAAATGTTTTATAAATCTAATATTTAGAGACCGTTTAGAGAACTGATCCAAATGTTTTATAAATCTAATATTTAGAGACCGTTTAGAGAACTGATCCAAATGTTTTGAGAGGAAGAAAATAGTGGAGATACCAACAGAAAACGCACTTTGACACAGACAGAATGTGCAAACCGTGCAATACTTATCTACAGTATTATCTTTGCTTATAATATTCTTATATATGCATTACATAAGATAAGCAGTGGTTCTTGTGGTATTACGCTACCTCCCTCAAAAAATTTGAACATACCATAGGACAGTATAAATTACAGGCCTTCCATATTAAGTTGAAGACAGCATGGACCGCTTCCTCCCTGCACAGGACAGTTTTGGGGGGATCTCCCCATTGGCATAATCTGTTTTACTTGTTTCAAAATCATTTGTTTCCCCATTGTTTTTATATGAAAAACCCTACCTTCATTTTAGGGTGTTATGCATCTTTTTTTGGACTTCTGTAGTAGGTAGCCTTATATTCAGAACACTAATGTTCGAGACCCTTTAGACCATGTGACAGACAGCTAAAGTCATCTGTGTTAATGTGCATCACTTCCTCTATTAGTAGCTCAGAATCTCATAATCAAAGCAGAGATTGTTTTTCGTCCTCATTTGGGGGTCGATGTTAGCCCCCAGCAACTAATAAGTAAGCAATATGGTGACTTCAAACGAAACAGAATATGTCACTCTGTAACACAGTCATCACCACGATACCTTTCATGCTATGGTTTCTGCTCCATCGAGGTACCAATTGCTTCCTCTTAACTCAGCTGTTGTATTCCATCATCTCTGCCATGGCCATGCCGGGTAGGAATTAGTAGAAGAACCTCCATCAGGTCTCAGCAGTTCAGGTACAATCCATTATAATTAACTCGTGACAGTATTGTCACTTTAAAATGTAAGTCATCCCACAGTTATATCATGACATTCAGTTACCGGATTCACTGTATGATAGTGGTTACAAAGACCACACCCTTCAGAGGTGGGGTTTTCTTTCAAAGTCATAGCTGTTACAGCCATCAGATTACAGGCCTCTCTGTGTTACGAATGCTTTAGGTGCTACAACTCCTTCTGTGTACCACAGCTTCATCATTTGTCTTGGATGTCTGATTCCTGCTGCTGTCTGCTAAAATGGTATAAATGCACATACAAAAAGCAATTCTAAAATTGGAATCAACACCAGTTTTGTTTCTCTGTTTAATACATATCCTGACAGAGCACAAAAATGAAATCTTGTCCCAAAGCACAAGGTAGTTTAGAATAAGCAGCCCTCTTTAAGTACCCATATTTTTCTTTCTTATAACAATTTTGACCGAAGTGTGCCCTGTGGTTTGAATCTGGTTTCTAATTCCACCTACCATAATTTTGGGAGGCAAAAATAACTTATTCAGGGTCCAATTACCTTCATTAGGCAGAAGGTTTACAGAACAGGTCTGGCAAGCCTATGAGCTGCAACTTTATAATGTAACCATGAACTGCATCCCCATGGCACAAATTATTCAGCAAAATGCATTTCTCCAGGAAGTATTGTGACCTGAACAATGGACGTGTTTGTAACCATTTTTCAAAAGGACACAGCAGAATGAGAATTGTGTATCCGATATCTTGATTACGGTCCAAAGCTCATAAGAGAACAAAAACAGTCAAAGCTTCAGTTTTAGGTTCCCTCTCATGAAGAAATAAGTGAACCATGATTAATGTGAGAAGAAGAGTGAAAGGCAATATAGTTCATGAAATCTTAGCTCAGTTTCTGGCACCATTCTCTCAGCTCATTAAGATGCAGTTAAAACATGTTGTAACTGGGACACTGGTTTCTGAAGCACCAGAAGCAAAGGAAGGTGTAGCATTTGTTTTCATAAAAAGCAACAAAAGGGAGCAACAGCTGACACTGCACGTTCTGAGCGCTTTAAGGTACAGTTATGTTGTAACAGCGCCAGTGTTTTCCAAGTGCCCACTTGGTAGTAAAAGCACAGGAAAGTATAACGTTTCTTTTATTAAATAGCAACAAGAGAATCCTGTGCTGGATGTGTGCTCACATGTTCACTTCACTTCCCTTCTTTTATCTATGACACACCCTGTGCACAGCATGCCTCTTAGCTTATACATCCCCACCCTATAAACTTCACATTTGGCTATGATAGCCCTTAGATACATTATACATTACACACTCTTCTCAAGTACATTTGTACACCTATTCTAACATTGTAAAAAATCACTATTTTACAAATTTATATAGAGATATGCAGCTTGTTTCAGCAGTGTTACACATATGTGCACAGTCCTATCCAGGACTGGATCTCTACATTGTGCTCAAGGAGTGCTGAGATAGGCTGCAAATTATATTAAATGTGTAATCAGAGACATTTCCAGCAGGGCTTTCTGTCATATAATACACACTGTAACCAAATTATTTAGTTAACAAATGAAGTAGCAGACAGAAAGAAAATGAATTAGCGTAACGCTACTCCTTGAAGCGTACTTTTCATTTAAACGGTCTTCTTGATCTAATGTATGTTCAATGTTGTATTATGTCAACCCCTCCATGACGTAGTTGTATCATGTGACTAGGAGGTGATAAATTCTCCAGCAGTTTCTTTAAAAACAAATGTCCATCTCAGCATTAACCAAATATACGAAGGAAAATGCCTGAATTAAATGCTTCTGATTTCTCCTGCATATTCTTTCATCTGGTGTGAAGGCAACAAAATATTGGAATTTAGGTTGCCTTGTGGGAAGTATTACAGATGGAAAAAGTCCTTAGTGGGACCCAGAAGACCCATGTTTGACTGTTGGCATGACCAATGGAAGAACCACACAGGGAGAGAGAGAGGGAATGAGGGGCAACTCACCTATCCTAGGGGGGGGGGGGTAGCCTAGGCTTGCCAAAATAAAAGTGTTAAGAACCAGGTGAGCTACAAGTGAGTGCACCAGTTGTTTGGAGGTTGCATATGCATGGAAACACTCGTGTACCTACCAAATCAGCAATTAAGGTACTTGCAAGGTTGCTAAGGGGTAATGGATTTAGGGACCACTCCATGGCAACAATATGATGCTGCACAAACATCCTTAATTTCCTCACCAGCCCCTGATATGGATTGGATTGAGACAGCCAGGCGAGACTAAGTGGGGCTTCTAGAGCTACTGAAAGAGGAGAGGAGCTGGTAGCAGCTGAAGGTCAACGCAGGGACATAAATAAAAAAAGGTCAACTGCAGGGACATAAATAAAAAAAGGTCAACTGCAGGGACATAAATAAAAAATGGTCAACTGCAGGGACATAAATAAAAAAAATGTCAACTGAAGGGACATAAATAAAAAAAGGTCAACTGCAGGGACATAAATAAAAAAGGTCAACTGCAGGGACATAAAAAAAATGTCAACTGCAGGGACATAAAAAAAAATGTCAACTGCAGGGACATAAATAAAAAAAAAGGTCAACTGCAGGGACATAAATAAAAAATGGTCAACTGCAGGGACATAAATAAAAAATGGTCAACTGCAGGGACATAAATAAAAAAAATGGTCAACTGCAGGGACATAAATAAAAAAGGTCAACTGCAGGGACATAAATAAAAAAAGGTCAACTGCAGGGACATAATTAAAAAAATGGTCAACTGCAGGGACATAAATAAAAAAATGGTCAACTGCAGGGACATAAATAAAAAATGGTCAACTGCAGGGACATAAATAAAAAATAATTGGCATTATCTACACTGGTAGAACATAACTCGGGTTGCCATAAATCTTCCTGCTAAATTCTAGCATTTTCTCCTCCACCACATCCAGTAATTGCTTTATTTGCCTTTCAGAGTAACATTTCTGTACAACTCTACTTTTTTTAATTTCCTGTCAGCCTAAATCTTTTTCTGAGGAGCAGTAGGTTTGGAGGATGTTGGTAATTTGAACATTAATCATAACCCATTGGTAGTTTTAGTGGACAGTGTCACACCCCCTGCAGGGAAGTATCACTGTTACTCTGGCGGAGCAGTATAATGGTCCGTTTTGCTACTTTGTGTCCTTTAAGTAAGTCTGTGGCTGTTTCACAATACTGTCAATTTGCTTATTTAGCTGTATGCATCCTGAGATAGAAGTTATGTGCAAATTCAACTCCCTATAGAAATGTTGTCACTCAAAATGCCAAGTGCTGACACACAGGGAAAAATAAGACCAAAACTGTAGGAGAAGAGTGAATCTTAATCATTGTTCTTCTCATTTAAACTTCTTTTTTTGTACCCCCTTAACTCTCTCTCTCTCTATATATATATATATATATATATATATATATATATATATACACACACACACATATATCAAAACAACCAGGGAACAACCAAGATGTGCTGATTTAACAACTGTCTAAATGAACCACCTCCAGCCTCGATGGAAGAATGCAGGACCTTGGTAAAGAGTAAGAATGTATTTATTATTACACAAAACAAACACAGGACTTTTTCAAAACTGCTCTATCAATTGACACATTTAGTTAAATAACATGCTCCACCAATCAACTACTTAAAAACAATCCATTAAAAACATGGTGCAAATTACCTTACTGACAGTTTAAAGGTTTAAATAAAACTGTTACATATCTAAATGTAAAAATAAATTTTAATGTGTTTCAACATGAAAAATTAAAAAATAAAATGCTGTTTATATTTTAAAATAGGTACAACTGAACAATAATCGTTAATCCCAGGAAAAGTATAAGCATCCAAATGCAAGTGCCAAATGATCTCCTGGTTATCTAGATATTCTTTTCACAATCTAGCCTGTTTAGAAACATCAACTTTTTCCAAAATGAAAAATACAAACTTCTTAAAATTCTTACATACTGTGGAGTGTTCACACAAAGCATTATTCAGATTGCCCTTTTTAATATCTTGACAGTGCTCATAAATAGATTTTTTAAACTGGCATTCTGTCTTGCCTGTGTAAAATACATTGCAAGCAACGCACTGAGTCAAATAAATGACTGCTTCTTTGTTGCAGTCAAATTTACCAGGGCATGCTAAACTCCTTCGGTAATTCTTAACAAATGTACTCCTGCAGTCAAATATATGTCGCCATTGTTTAAATCTGCCACATTTACTCATTTTGGATTTGTTAATGTCAAATGATCTGGGAGCAAATTCTAACCACTGCTTAATGTTCAGCCCCCTTTTGAAAATAACTTTCAGCTCAAAGCCCAACTTAACCAAAAATTCTTCAAAAAAAATCTTTTTTCCATTTTCTGGATAATTTGTTTCTAATGTGGCTCACTTTCTTGGTAAATTTGCAAATAAAAGCTCTGCTCAAGTTGTTACTAGCACTAACCTTTTTCATTCATGATAAAGACTTGTCTGTAAATATGGGCCAGTAGTCGGTATTCTTATTAGTGCAACCTCGCCTTTGCAGCTGTTAATGACCTTATTTGGATATTATTGGTACTTCCACTGCTTATTAAAGACTAGTTGAACTATTCAATAGAAATGGGCTTGAAATTATGGCCATTCTTATAGAATATAATAATGAAATGTTATCTAAACTTGACAACAAGGTCAAATTATTACACAATTCAGTCAACAATGATTTAGCATTTCAGTTTCAGATGCAGAAGTATCAGCAAGTTTTGCTTAAAGTTGATACATTAAGTAAGGACAACTTTAACAGGAAAGCTAAAACATTCAGC
Source organism: Protopterus annectens (assembly GCF_019279795.1). Lineage (NCBI taxonomy): Eukaryota > Metazoa > Chordata > Ceratodontiformes > Protopteridae > Protopterus > Protopterus annectens. Next base: position 397,695,316 of record NC_056740.1, on the reverse strand, counting down.
AACTTAAGCTTCACTATGAACTTGGTAGAGTATATCCAGTGCCCCAAGATGGGAGACTAAGTCCTGGGACAACCATTATTATGATTTCAAGTTCTGCTCCTGTTTATGACTCTGAGGGCACAAGGAACATACACAGAGGTAACCCAGGGTTTGAATGTTTTTTAACACCCTCTCAAAACTGGAGGTCGGAGAGACTAGCAAACCAGAAGAGGAATCAGAATAGGCATTACCCAGACGAAAATCTATGTGGTATCGGTCGAACAAGAAGAACCAACAGAACACATTTTTCCAGGATTGGGAATGACTGGCTTTTCAACGAGCATTCAGCTCTCTATAAATTCTAGTGCAGAATTGTCTGTTTATAACTACAGTGACTTGCAAGTTGAAGAAATGCATTTGAAGTTGTTTCAATGGAGGTTCAGTTTTGTTCCCTCTTGCCAATCTAATGTGGTGTCTTTGCTTATTGATTTAAGATTATTTTTGAGAAGGCTTAATTTATTTCTTCTTTTTTGGGAAAAAACATCATTGTAGCTGGTGAGTACAAGCATGTTAGCTGTTTTAATGACCCTCTTGTAGCAGCTTTACAGTCATTTAAAAAAAAACACAGAATTGGACTTTAGAGAACTTTGCAATAATTGGGCATGTAACAAATACAGTAATTTGACTAACTATGAAAAAGCAGAATTACATAAATTGTACCATGATCAAGCATTAGACCTGCGGTGGTGGTGCTGCGGTAGCATTGTTGCCTCACAGTAAGACGCTGTCCAGTTCGATTCTCTGCTAGAGCGTCTTCTGCATGGAGACATGCATGAATGGGTGTACCTTCGTTGAAGGTTGTGCATCAGGGCTGGTAACTTGGCACGTAAAAATCAACTACCAATCATTAGCGGACCGGAGTTCAGCTGTGGCGACACCTAACCGGGAAAAGCCGAAAGATACAAACAAACCATGATCAAGCATTAAGATTTATGAAGCATGATAATAAATGTTATCTATTATTCCACCAAAATGTTTAGTTTGTTGACTGCATGTTCTACATATGAAAGAATACATTTAAATTAAATATACATTGCATATGCCCAAATCAGATGTCTTTTAGAAGACTTGTTTCAAAAAATTATTAATTTTGGGACCTTTCCGTTTTTGAACACACCATTTCCTAAAGTTTTGACCATCTTTGGCATCCCCAAAATTCATACCAATTTGCAGGACCCTCCATTCAGACCCATAGTGGCAGCAAGAGGGTCCATTACAGAACCATTGGTTATTTATCTTGAGAGGAAATTAAAAGCTGCTTTACATATTTTTCTACAGCTATTGAAAGATCGCTGGCATGTTTTGCATAACATTAGTGTATGTCAATACATAGAAGACATTTATTTGATTACAGCCAACATTAGAAGTCTATATACAATCATTCCCCATGTAGAAGGAATGAAATAGTTTATGGAAGGAGCTATAAAATATCCATGGTTAGATTCTAATTATTTAACCAGTATTGAAATGTTTCTAGACTGTTCTTGAAAATAACTTCATGTTCTTTGAAGGAGATTATTTTAAGCAAAAATCAGGCGTAGCAATGGGGAGGCAGTGGCACCATTGTATGCCAATTTGGTACTAACAGAATGGGAGAATTTGTATGTCTTCAATAATGAGTTTTGTTTAAATCTTAAACTATACTTAAGATATCGGGACAACATTTTTATGTTATGGGCAGGGGATCAGTCAATGCTAGAGAAATTCTTTTAGAAGTTAAACCAGTCTACCAGCTTTTTGAAATTTTTCATATGAACTGTCCAAGGAAAGCATTAATTTTTTAGATGTAACACTTTACAAAGACAAGGTCTCTAAGACATTTCAGTCCACTGTTTATAGAAAAGCAACATTTTCAAACAGCTATTTACATTGATCTAGTCATCACCCCACTTTTCAGAAAAAGGCCATTGTTTGAGGGCAAATGATCAGGTTGCTGAGAATTATTTCAGATGACTCATTGTTTGATATTGAGATCCAGAAGTTAGAACACATGTTTTGGCTAGGGACTACCCAAATAAAGTCATTAACAGCTGCAAAGAACGAGTTTGCACTAATATGAATATCGACTACTGGCCCATACTTACAGACAAGTCTTTATCATGAATGAAAAAGTTTAGTGCTAGTAATAACTTGAGTAGAGCTTTTATTTGCACATTTATCAATGAAGTGAGCCACATTAGAAACATATTATCCAGAAAGTGGAAGAAGAGTTTCTCTGAAGAATTGTTGGTTAAGTTGGGCTTTGACTTGGAAGTTATTTTCAAAAGGGGAGTGAACATTAAGCAGTGGCTAGAATTTGCATCCAGATCATTTGACGTTAACAAATCCAAAATAAGTAAATGTGGCAGATTTAAACAATGGTGATATATATTTGACTGTAGGAGTACATTTGTTAAGACTTACCAAAGAAGTTTAGTATGCCCTGATAAATTCGACTGCAACAAAGAAGCAGTCATTTATTAGAATCAGTGCATTTCTTGCAATGCATTTTACACAGACAAGACAGAACGCCAGCTTAAAAAATGTATTTATGAGCACTGCCAAGATATTAAAAAGGACAAACTCAATAATGCTTTGTGTGAACACTCCACAGTATGCAAGAATATTAAGAAGTTTATATTTTTCATTTTGGAAAAAGTTGACTGCGGAGATTCAATAAAGCCTACATGGTGGTTTTGCACCGTGCTTGCATTGTGGTGCAATGTGCACGCGGCTGCAGGAACATTTGAATTTAGTAAGTGCTGTGTGGAGGCATGCATCCCTGCAGAAAAAAAGTTAAGCACTGTGGCATGCTAATTCCTGCATAAGCAGCTGAATAGTATGCTAATCAACCCAGGAGCAATTCAACAACGTAGAAAGCAACCGTGTAGGCGCCGTGCTGATGTTCCACCTGTATTCTAAAACGCTTGGAATACAGCCACAGAAAGAAGTCTACAGCATACCTCTCAACCTCTTAGGGCAATAAATCTGTACAACGCCATAAATAATGGAGTGGAAAGGCCCAAAAAAGGGACAATTTTTAAATATTCCTCATACAAATTTAGAAAGTTGATAGAATAACAAATTTTTCTGAAGGATATGAAATCTGAATCAAATGTCTGTCATTATTTTCTGACTTAAATCTTTAACAAAATCTGTTTTTTCCAGAAAATCAGTTTTATGAAAAACAGAGCAAAAATATTAAACAATAATCTGGATATTCTGCAAAAATCTGTACAGTTGAGAGGTATGATGCAGACAGCTAAAGGTCTAAGTGTGTAATAATCAAAATAAATATAAAAACCATTAAACAGACTTCATAGTTGCATGTCAGTATATGCAATATGTTGCTGACAAAATGCAGGCATATCTATCTACTCCTCTGTGCGGATATATTCCAAAGTAATATCCTCCCTTCTGTGTTCAACATTTGGCTCCCCTTCAGTTTCCCTAGCTACACGTTTGACAAAGTTGTAGATTCAGGGCTGTCAGCACAGTGAAGATGCAAATGAGGTCTGAACTCATTAGAATTGCTGAATCCAAACAAATTGGATCTGTGTAAGGATGTAAATACAGTGCAGGCACTCACTCACTCGGTGTTTGTGTTTTTGGGATGCCAACTGTGAAGTAATGCACATTTGTTGTATTTCTGTGACTGCTTACATCAGGTAGGTGTGCCAGGTTAGACTTAAAAAGTGTTACATGTAGGTCTGTCAGTGCTGGAAATGCAAGTAAGCAGTGCACATTTCAAAGGTTCTGTTTAATTAACATCCAACCTCCTCTTCATTTGTCTGCAAATTGTGTTTTCTCTGTCAGGTTTTTAGTATTATTTAGTATAAAAGAAAAGAAAAAAAATTAAAAATGAAGAAATATTTGAAATGAGGAAAAGCAATCTAAGACAGTAGAAAATGGTGGTACACATGGGATATGTTTACATAGGTCTGGATTTCAACTCTCACTCCAAAGCACCTTTAGAAAACAGGATGGATGCCTTATCCCTCTCGGCCACACAAACAGCTTTGCAGCAAAGAACTGAAGTCATTCATTACACAACCAACTGCAACAGAATGTACAGTGATAGCAGACCATGAACTGTTATTTTCACATTTATTATTATATTTGGATGAAGAGCACTTGGTGATCTTGCAAAAATACAGCTCTGCCTTAACTTTCTGTGTTTCCTGGTCATTCATCAGTTATCTAATCAGTGCTCTGATAGTCTGTAAGCCATATTATATCACTGGCTTTAAAATGTGTGAAGATATTTGAAAAAGTTAATTAAAATGAATGATTACAGTCTTCTCTTACTTACTGATACTGCCGACTGGAGCATCAATGTTGGTGCCTTGTGCTGAAACCAAAGTCTAATTAAATGCAGATGTTTGTTAGATGTCTGTGCCAAATTTTTGCCTTGTAGAAAACAAAGTCTGGTTAATGTATATAAACTTTGCAGACTATTAACCTTTTAAACTTTCATGCAGTACTATAAAAATAACTTGTCTATATAACAGATCATCTGTACAACTGTACAGTTTGCAGGGTTTATTGTCTTCAATTTGCTTCTCATACAGCATAAAAGATGTTCTCCAGTTTGCAAATCTAACAAGAAATCAGATCAGATCTCACATATATACATTCTTATGAAAGCAGTCTTTTGGGAACTCTGAGTCATTACTTTGGTATTTTCTGATGTCATACAGTCTGCTTATTAAACTTTTATGGAGTCTTTCCTTTGAGAATGTTTCTGTGTGAAAGCAGTCTTTTGATGATGTCATGCAGTCTGTTAATAAGCTCCTTTGCGTACTTGTTTCAGGGTGAATTACGTGACAGTTCAGTAAGTTGTTCTTGGCTCCAACTCTATTTCTTTCATGCACCTGGTTCCTTATCTGTTTCCCCTTGAAGCTTGTTCCAGGCACTGAATACTCAGCTTATCCTTATCAGCATTTTTCTCAAGCTGTACCAGCATGTTACATTTACAGATAAATGCCATCATTTATTTATTTGATTTTTAGCTGAGAACAGTTTAACCTTTTAATATATGTATGCCAGCAAACAGAAGTATATGCATCTAAATGGCTAAATTATTCCTAAATATATTATAGCAGCAGAAGTGCATACGCATCTAACTAGCAAACAGGTGTACATACATATATAAATCTAAATATATATCTAACAATATTAACTGGCAATAATATAATATGCACTTGCCAACAACTGAAGAGCAGGTTGTATGGCACAAACAAGCGTAGACTGCACTTTTTGGGGGGAGTAAAGGTAAACTACTGTTATCGTACATACAAGGGTGCAGCTGTTCTGCTGAGGGAGAAAACAAAGTTGAGTTACTGTTATGGCATATATAAGCATAGACTGTTCTTTTGGGGCAAGCAAAGATGGGTTACTATTATTGCACAAAAAAGAAGAATGAACGGTTCTTTTGGGGGGAGCAAAGGTGAGCTACTTTTATGGCACATGCAAGAGTACAGCTGTTCTTTTGAGTGAAAGAAACAAAGCTGAGTTACTGTTATGGCACATACAAGCATAAACTGTTCTTTTAGGGCGAGCAAAGGTGAGTTACTGTTATAGCACAAACAAGAATGGACTGTTCTTTTGAGGGAAACAAAGCTGAGTTACTATTATGGCACATACAAGCATAGCCTTTTCTTTTGGGGTGAGCAAAGGAGAGTTACTGTTATGGCACAAACAAGTATATGTTGATCTTGTTACTGTCCTTTTTTTTGATCCTGCCTGTTGTTTGCTCTTTTGAGGGTTTTGAAGTCAGAAACTGCAACATGTATTGTTACTTTCTAACTTCTCTTGTCAATGATTTCCCAGTACAAATGTGTGGTGCTAAACTGAGGGCATGCAGTGATCATCAATACTTTTAAAAGGTACGACTGTGTGAATATTTGATGTCTGAGGCTTATTACTTACTAACGGACACATATAGGTCAAATAAGTCTCTGCTGTCACATGTTAGTAAACAATACACTCCACGTTCAAGAAGTACCTTGTAAATGCAGCAGCTGACACAGTGTTAGTCCAGGGCTGACTCTGTTTAATGCCAGCAGTACACAGCCAGTACACGGGGAGGTAAGGGTTGTGTGATTTGCCTGGCATCAATGTTACTATATGTATGTGCATAGGAGGAAGGATTTAGGCCCTTAGGTGGTGAATGAATGTGCTTTGTATTGTATCTTAGCCAATGCAAGGGCATATTGAGTACACCTATGTCTGCCTACACCCACAGCACCTGGTGGCTCCCCTTCTGACTCCTCATCTGCCTGTGGCTGTGGGGACATTGGCTGTGGTGGTGTGATGTGTGCCCCTTGCCCTTGCTAATCCTGCTGCAGCTGTTTCCTCAGGATCATGTTGTATAGCATAGCACACACTGTGAAGATTTCTATGCATGTCCTTGGATTGTACTGCAGGGCTCCCCCAGATGTATCTAGGCACCAGAACTGTGACATTAGCAGCTCAAACACACACTCTATGACATTTCTGACTTGAGTGTGTGCCTCATTATGGCATTCTTCCATAGTTGTGTATGCATTTCTTATGTGTGACATCAGCCACGGTTCCAGTACATAGCCTGCATCCCCCAGTAGATAACCCTGTGGGATATCACCTCTAGCAAACATCTGGTACAGCTGGGAGGTGTGCCAGATATGTGAGTTGTGGTAACTGCCAGGGTTGCCAGTGCATTCAAGATGATTCCCTTGCCATTACACATAACTTGGCAGTTGATAGATTGGTAGCCCTTTCTGTTAATTTAGTGCCTCCTCTGGGTACTCTCTTCAACCATAGTCTAAGTACTGGCTTTGTCCCACCCAAATGGAAAACTGCAACCGTGATCCCTTTACACAAAGGGGTCCCCTCAACTGACCCTGGGAATTATAGACCCATAAACCTAAACAGTCTTATCTGTAACATAGTGAGATACCATGTATGTCATACACTGGTCTAACCATTTGGTGATATAGCTGTTTATGGCCACATGTGACAGTGTTGACTGAATACCACAATGTGACTTTTTGTCAGATGCCTTCATCTGTTCAGGTTCCACAAGATGAAACTGTTGTCATCATGCATGCCCTTGATGACCTCTTTGAGGACATCTATCAGATGTAACAGACCTGATGTAGCAGAAACAACTCAACAGGTATGTTGCATACACTGCAATATTACTAGTATACAGCATTATGTATTTAAGGCAAGTGCCACAGCTCAAGTTTGACTTAGAGTGTGTCAGACAACAATTTATAGCTGATGACATCAGCAATGTCTAGTAAGGATAAGATGGTAATAACAGTGTCCCTCATGCTGGTGTAAAAAGGCTCTCTATAATGTCAGGCAGGAGCACAGACACATACACTCCCTCCAGCTGACTGCAGTGAGAATAGAACCCCTACCTAACTAAATGCATAAACTACATAATTCTGTATTTAAGACAAGTGCTACAGCTCAAGTTTGACTTGGGGTGTGTCAGACAACACTTCATAGCTGATGACACTAGCAGTGTCTGTTGAGGAGAAGATGGTAATAACAGTGTCTCACATGCTGGTGTAATAGGCTATCTGTAATGTAATGCAACAGCTCACATACCCAGTTGACTGCAGTGAGAACAGTACCCCTACCTGTCTGAGTACACAGACTACAGAACAATGTACTTTACACAAGCACCACATTTCAAGTGTGACTTGGAGTGTGTCAGGCAACACTTTATAGCTGATGACATCAGCAGTGTCTGGTGAGGAGAAGATGGTGATAAGTGTCCCACATACTGGTGTAAAAGGCTCTCTGTAATGTCAAGCAACAGTTGGTACACACACAGTTGACTACAGTGAGAAAAGAACTCATGCCTATCTAAGTACACAGACTACAGAGCACAGTACTTAACTCAAGCACCACAGCTCATATCTGAGTTATAAACGAGTGCAGGTGAACTTATACTTGATGACATCAGCAAGGTATGTGGGAGACAGTGGTTGGGAGTGACACCTGTATGAAATGGATGTGAAGGTATGGGCAAGTATCAAAATACTGTCATTGCACATCTGCTATGCTGTCTAGAGAAACCCACAGTTGACTACCGAGAACACAACCCCTACCTATCTAAGTACGCAGACTACAGGACACAATACTTAACACAAGCACCATAGCTCAAGTCTGAGTTATACAGGAATGCAGGTGAACTTATAGTAGATGACATCAGCAAATCATGTGGGAGACAAGAGATTGGTAGGCCTGTATAAAATGGATGAGTAGGCATGAGCAAGTATCAAAATACTGTCATTGCATGGCAGTGGAGAAGTAACTGTAGGAAAGACACATCTCCTCTGCTGTCTAGACACACACACACACACACACACACACACACACACACACACACACACACACACACACACACACACACACAGTAAACTGCAGTGAGAACAGACCCCCATACCCATCTAAGTATACAGACTACAGAACACAGTACTTAACACAAGTTCCACAGCTCAAGGCTGATGTATACAGGAGTGCAGGTGAACTTATAGTAGATGACATCAGAATGTCATGTGGGGGACAACAGGTTGTGAGGCCTGCATAGGCACATAGCATCAGAGGTTTATATGAGTCTAATAGCCTAATAACACTAGGGTGTGTAGAAGGCTAGCTGTGTAAAAACACAAGTATTGTTATTGAGCATAATTGGATGGTTGTTTTTAGCAGAGCATGTTTGTGAGCAGCACCAGCTGGCCCTGTCTATGAGGGACATGGGTGTCAGCTCAAAGGTGACTGTACAATCACCCAACCAGAAGTTAACATTGCTCATGAATAGGGTCATTGAGTAGCACTGCTTCACATACAGTGGGAGCCTAGTACAGCCTCTGAGGTGGCATATGTCCCTCCTAGCAGGCCCAGTTGTTGCTACTCGCAAAATCTCTCTGGTAACAACAACCATTTAAATATGCTTAATTAGGGTACTTGTGTTTTTACACAGCTAGGTTTCTATTGCCTCAAGTATAGTGATAATCATGTACTCCTAAATCTTACCAATAAAATATGTGAGAGATGCAAGTATACAACAAACTAGATAACAAACAGGTTGTCAGCACACACACTTCACCTCCTCAACAAACCAAGTGCACAACACATAAACCTACACATGCAGAGGTACTCATTAGAAGCTTACTGAAAGAGCAGAGACCTCACCAATGCAAACCTTCTGCACACATGACAGTTGCAATGGAACCCACTACACATAAAACAAACGTATTAGTGTCTCACTATTAAGACCTTAAGGCAAAATAGCTCAAAACCAACATGAATCCGTAGCGAGATACATAGATGTCCCTCTCACCGGGTTGCACAAGGAGAAAGTCATGGTCAGCTTCCTGTCGGGTGCCAGGATCCACAAAGTCATGCACACACTCAAGTCTTTCATCAACAGCGATAGTTACACTTTTGTCGTACTCCATGTTGGAGTAAATGACTTGAGGCATACCTCACTGGAGTATATGAAGAGAGATATGACATACCTCTCAGATAATGTGTTCCAGACAGGTATGTCCATCGCCCTAAGCAGCATTCTGTCTTCATGCAAGATGATGCCTCAATGCAAACAAAGAAATAATCAATTTCAACAATTGGCTTAGGTACTGGAGTCACTCCAGCGGATCCAGTAGATGTCAGGATGGGATGATATGGTCGACAGACCACACTGCATTACCAGGGATGGTCTTTATCTTTCACCTCTTGCCATTTGGCTACTGGCCAAGGTACTTATTTTATATTTTACTATTTAACATTTGTTTGCCAGGATAGTCTGACTGGACAATAAGTGTCCGTTTTCAGCAGAGTCCTGGGAAGAAAAACTCCATAAGTTTACAGAGAGAAGAAAAAATTTACAAAAGAGACATTACAGAGTAGTAGCATACAGATTGTAGACTTCACAGCTGTTAGTATACAATAAGAGGATATTCCCATTTTGGTTGAAAATACAAATGTACAAAATATACAATGAAAGTAGATAAGAACCTGTTAGAGCATTGCAAGATATTTCACAACTGAATAGGAGTATATAAATGTTTAAATTTTCCATATATACAGTCAAGCAAATATACATGTAAATATATGCATACACATACATACACATATACACACACACACACACACACACACATATATATATATATATATATATATATATATATATATATATATATATACAAACACACACATACATGTACATATATATATATATATATATATATATATATATATATACATATACGTATATACATGTACACATGCACACACACATACATATACACATACATACACACATACACACACACACATACACACACACACACACACACACACACACACACACACACACACACACACACACACACACACACACACACACACACGTACATGCACATATATAGGTTATTGCTCACACATGGATAGGTATAGTTAGATAGTGTTATTTGTGTTGTCCAGGACAGATGGGGTGTAGAAATAGTAAGTGGATGAAGCTTCAGGGGGTCAATTACAGTTGCGTAAATGATTGGTGAAAAGGTATGTTTTAAGTAGGCTTTTGAAGGACAGTGTGGAGTTTTGTAGTCTGAGGTCAGGGGGAATGTTGTTCCATATTTTTGCTATTTCATGGCCTCCCCCATAGTGACTTTTTAGGCAATGTCATAAGAGCAAACTTTCTGATGTAAAAATATTCTCAAAATACAAACTCAGTGTTATGCTGCTTAATGCTAGGAGTCTAAATCAAAAACTACACTCAATGGAGGAACTTCTTACTTGAGAAGATGTTGATGTTTGTGCAGTCACAGAGACATGGTGTAGGGCTGCAGAGAGTACTCCTGCCATGAAAGTATATAATGCCTTCCACACATTAAGGCCACAAAGTGAATGTGATAGAACCAAATGAGGAGGTATATCCATCTTGATAAAAGATAAGTATACATCAAGTGTGATAGAACCAAAGGAGGAGGTGTATCCATCTTGATAAAAGATAAGTACACATCAAGTGTGATAGAACCAAAGGAGGAGGTGTATCCATCTTGATAAAATATAAGTACACATCAAGTGTGATAGAACCAAAGGAGGAGGTGCATCCATCTTGATAAAAGATAAGTACACATCAAGTGTGATAGAACCAAAGGAGGAGGTGCATCCATCTTGATAAAAGATAAGGACGCATCAAGTGTGATAGAACCAAAGGAGGAGGTGTATCCATCTTGATAAAAGATAAGTACACATCAAGTGTGTTGGAACCAAAGGAGGAGGTGTATCCATCTTGATTAAAGATAAGTACACATCAAGTGTGATGGAACCAAAGGAGGAGGTGTATCCATCTTGATAAAAGATAAGTACACATCAAGTGTGATAGAACCAAAGGAGGAGGTGTATCCATCTTGATAAAAGATAAGGACACATCAAGTGTGATAGAACCAAAGGAGGAGGTGTATCCATCTTGATAAAAGATAAGGACACATCAGGTGTGATAGAACCAAAGGAGGAGGTGTATCCATCTTGATAAAAGATAAGGACACATCAGGTGTGATAGAACCAAAGGAGGAGGTGTATCCATCTTGATAAAAGATAAGGACACATCAGGTGTGATAGAACCAAAGGAGGAGGTGTATCCATCTTGATAAAAGATAAGTACACATCAAGTGTGATAGAACCAAAGGAGGAGGTGTATCCATCTTGATAAAAGATAAGTACACATCAAGCGTGATAGAAACAAAGGAGGAGGTGTATCCATCTTGATAAAAGATAAGTACACATCAAGTGTGATAGAACCAAAGGAGGAGGTGTATCCATCTTGATAAAAGATAAGTACACATCAAGTGTGATAGAACCAAAGGAGGAGGTGTATCCATCTTGATAAAAGATAAGGACACATCAAGTGTGATAGAACCAAAGGAGGAGGTGTATCCATCTTGATAAAAGATAAGGACACATCAAGACTGGTTAAGCAGTATGACTCACTAGAATTACTCCAAGTCCAACTAATTTTTGGAAAAACAACCTCCACATCATTGTTAGCTACAGGTCCACCAACAAAAACCATGAAAACCACACAGTTTGTTATTGGACCTACTTGAGTCACTCATAATACAGCCAAACACCATAGGCATGGGTAACTTCCATTGATTGGGATACATATATGAGCTCAAACAAACTCGTCCTATGGTTCTTGCACTTTGTAAACATGAATGTCTGGAACAGTTATTTTGCACTCCCATAAGGGGCTTGAATGCCCTTGACCTAGTACTCACTGACAAGAGAGATTGCTGCATCACCCCATGAGTGAGACCCTCCTGGTAAGGTCTGACCATAAATCAGTCACGTTCAATGAACAATCATACCAGACTCACACTCAGGATCCAAAAGGTGGAAACAATCTCTGCAAAGCAAACTATAGCCTCCTAACAGATGCCATATATAGTTTCAAACTTACTGCCAACACTGATAGTAAAGACTACTGTATGGAGGTGTACACAAATGCCCTGTATAAATACCTTTACAACTGTATAGTCCTAGCTGTACCAGAATGGATCAAAACTTGCTCACAAAAAACAAGCTGCCCTGCTGGACATCTATGTACTCAGATAGGTAGGCGTTCTATTCTTACTGCAGTCAGTTGTGTGTGTGTCTGTGTTTGTGTGTGTGTGTGTGTGTTTGTGTGTGTGTGTTTGTGTGTGTGTGTGTGTGTGTGTGTGTGTGTGTGTGTGTGTGTGTGTGGCCTTTTACAGCAGCATGTGGGACACTGTTATTACCATATTCTCAATGGACACTACTGATGTCATCAGCTATATCAGATGTTTGGATATGCAGTCATCCCACAATGGCATGGTCAGACACTGGCCTGGAAGCCAGGCAGACATCACCTTATCCTATACTAGACAGATGACAGGAACATGGCTTTTAATCTACCCACATACATCATGGCATGGTTTGAGGGCCTTGTATTAGCTTCCTGAGAAAGCTCTATGGTCTGTCCAGCTGCTGCACTTTTCTGTAGAGGCACATGCAAAATAGAGAATTATCATGTATTACTGTTCTGATGAGGTTTCACTATAGTGCTGTCATACAATCCTAAAATCTGAATATGATGGCGTGACATGATGTGTGTGATGATGTGCAGTATTGCCAACTACACCAGAAGAAGTAGGGGCAGTGGATGAGTAACATGCCAGCCTAGCTATCTGGAGTTTTGTAAAGAATTATATGTCTGTATATCAAACTGATTTGTACATGTGTTTGTGCTGAAAATTTATTTGTAAAGCTGCTTGTGTTAAAAATGTACCAACAGTGGGTCTTGCTGGAAAGAAAAGAAATGCATCTGTATGTCAGACTGTATTGTAACTGTTGAAATTAATATATTGTAACAGAGAATACTGGAAGAAAAGAGGTTAATATCAATCCAGCTAACATTGAAAAAATAGTTTGAAATTAAATTATCTGGTTTAGGCCACAAAGATTGTATCTTACAGTTCTGACTGCAGTCAAAGACAAAATGTCTGTGAAAATCAGGGCTAGGAATCCTACTGTATTTTCCTTATGGGTGAACTAATTGCTACCATGGAAGGGTGGGTGTTTTTAAATGGTTTCATAGCTCCCAGATGCTGTAACACATCTTAACAAAGCTCTATGTGTATGCATGGTGATACATATGTGCTAGATTCTGGTTCAGTTTCTATTAAAGGGGGTAGTGTGAGAACCAGATTCAGATGACCAGATGTGCTATCATTCTATAGCCAGCACTGAAATGATATTTAGATGTTAGTGAGAGATGTCACTTATCTCTCAGCAATCTGTTTTTGAAACCTGACAAAGAAGGGTTACTCACCCACTCCATTTTGCCTTGTTTTAGTAAGTAATAAGGGAATAGTAATTATTTAGATCAGTCAGGAATATATAGTGAGAGTGGTTATGTACTGTTTTTCTGTATCTGTTCAAATCTACCCCTCTGTGTTATTTTTAATATTTCCTGTTTTTGAAACTCTGGTGTTTATTGTAAATAGATATTTAGTATTACCATGTTCTTTTTTTATTTATTATTAAATATGTTTAAACGTTTCATTGTGGCTAGTCATTTAGAGAATATTTAAACCTTTGAGAGTACTTTTATTTATTTGACTATTTATTTAGTCTGGGAACAAAAATTTGTCATGCATAGTGAATTTTCCAAGTATTGGATACACTATACTAGATTCCTGGACGACATCTGCATTTTCTGGCAGTCTGGGAACAAAAATGTGTCATGCATAGTGAATTTTCCAAGTATTGGATACACTATACTAGATTCCTGGATGACATCTGCATTTTCTGACAGTCTGGGAACAAAAATTTGTCATGCATAGTGAATTTTCCAAGTATTGGATACACTATACTAGATTCCTGGACGACATCTGCATTTTCCGGCAGTCTGGGAACAAAAATTTGTCATGCATAGTGAATTTTCCAAGTATTGGATACACTATACTAGATTCCTGGACGACATCTGCATTTTCTGGACCGGGCCACAAGATCTTATAGAAGAATTTGTTGCCTATTTACACACTACAACGGATTTTTTATATTTTACCCATAGTGTATCTGCTGAACAGGTTAACTACCTAGATGTTACCCTTAGTAAAATGGGTGAACGTTTTAGTTCTTGCATTTACAGGAAGCCCTTGTTCTCTAATGGATATCTACACTATTCAAGCTTACACCCAAAATTTCAAAAGAGATCTATTTTAAAGGGACAATTTGTAAGGGTGTCACGCATGACATCAGAAGACCATGATTTTGGTATAGAGGGGGATAAATTAAGGTCATTTTTTCTGGATATAGGGTACCCTATAGGATTGATTAATTCTGTATATGATGAGGTCAGGAAACTTAGAAACAGTAGGTTTGCCCCCATCTTAGGGAAGATTAAGACGGTTTTACAAGGTGACCTATCCCATGGATCTTTTGATAAATCGGGCCCTGAGCAGTTGTTTATTACACAATATAGTGAGCATGCAGGACAGATTAGATATATTATTGAGAAAGAATTCCGGGATTTTAGGGAATTCACTGATTTGACTAATCTTAAAGACCTAGCCTGCAAAACTGTATATAGAAAAGGGTTTAACGTAAAGAGGACTTTAGAACAAAGTTCAAGGTTGAGGGGTATGAACATGCAGAGGAAAGGGACGTTTCGCTGCGGGTGTTGTACACAATGCAAGTATATTATGGATCAGGAAAGTATATACTTGGAAAGTAGAAATAGGAGATTGTGGTCAAACAACTTTTTTAACTGCAATTCTAAGGGTTTGGTGTACCTAGCAGCCTGCCGTTCTTGCCAGGCATTTTATGTGGGCAAGACGGAGAGGCAGCTAAAGAGGCGTGTATATGAACATGTCTATGATATTCAAAGAAAAGTTGACACCAATGCATTATATAGGCACACCAAAGTCTGTGAAGGAGCAACATTTAAGTTCTTTGTTCTGGAATCAGTTGTACAATGTAACAGGGGGGGCAATTGGCCTGCATTATTGTCTCACAAAGAAACATGTTGGCAGATTCTTTTGGAATCAAACAAGCCGCCTGGGCTGAATGATTCCATTTCTATTGTCCCTTATTTGAAATTGAAAGCAGAACAATTGTGAGGTAGATAAGCAGTATTCAAGCAGAATATCAATGTTTGTGTTGCATATATACAATGAGTTTATAAAGTACACATGAAGATTTTAAATGTAATCCCTTGTTCATTTGTTCATCATATATATACATTTAAAGTTATTTAATATTGTGTTTTGTTATTTTTAGTACTACTGGTTGAAAACATACAACATTTTATACAGTTTTTGTATAGAATTATGTTGATGCAGTAATACAATAATTAGGCATTTCTATTTTAAGAGATGTTTAGTTTATTTTATATTTAAATATGACTTTATGAGGTATTGATTTATGTGTATTAATATGTGCAATATTTGATGTATATAATATCAAGATTTATTGAATTTATGTGAATATTTTAGTGCTTGGGATGCATTTTTGTAAGGAATTTTTATTTTGTATGGGTTGCTTTAAGCATTAATTATGTAATTAATCAATTTAGTAGGTTGTTATAAAGACCTTGTGGAGAAGAGTGGATTTTATCTGAAGAAGTTGTTTTTCAACAACGAAAACGTTGCTACAGTTGTGATACGTTAAAATAAACTGTTTTCTACTGGAGCGTGGTTATTGACTTGGGTTCGTTTTCCTCATTGTGAGTTGGTGCACTTAACTGGTTTCCCTGCCTGTTTGCTGCTTGTTTCTAGTGGATTTGTTGGTGCTGCAGCTTTTGCTTTGTTTGGTCTTGTTATGGAGGCAGGCATGGGGAATTCTGCCGCTAGCGCAAATGGCACTAGCACGGAGGATGGAGTGCATTCAGTGGCTTCTTTTTCACGCCAACTTACGGGACAGCTTACCCAGCTTGTACAGCTCCTCACCCCCTTGGGTCAAGGGTTACAGGTCGTCATTACGGAACAACGTGAACTGCTCAGGGCTTTTACTTCAAAGAACACTGGTTCATACTTGCCTTGCGGTTCTAACACCAACCGCGGTGCCTGTGAGGTTCAAGATGGAGGATCTTCTTCCAGCTTTGTTAACACTCCGGCAGTTTTCCGGGACCGGAGCGAAGATGTTTTAGCTATTGAAGCCAACGATGCTGTTACCGGAGGCCAACTGTCTTCTTCTTTTAAGGACTGGGTGGCTCATAAACCTATATTCTCTTTCAATGAAGAAATTGTGAGTAATTCCAACAGTAGTTCTTTTACAGACAATATGCGCTTGCTTCAGCAAGCATTGCATAAATATAAAACTTTGGAATTGGACAATCTTTATTTGAACAAATGTTTAAATAAACATATAGTCCCTAAGGGGCTACGGGTGTATAAATACCCGCATCATGTGGAGCGTGGCAGTGACTTTCATAACGAGCTTATTAGATTATTTGATGAATGTGGCTTGGGAATTGTAAGGGCTATTACTAAAAGAAATAATATGGATATGCAAGTTTTGTTAAAAGATATTTTTAAATATAATGATGTCATTACTGCTGATTTATTGTTTACCCTTGAAACGGAAAAACAGAAATACTATGATATGAGAAAATATATTGACCAGCAATGTAACATTATATTAAATCGTAAATACAAAAAACTAAATAGGGATCTTAAGGAATATGCTGAAGGTAGACACTACCCCTGTCCCCCTTTGTTTAGAAGTGGGTATAGATATCCCCCAGCCCCCAGAGACAATTCTAATGTGGTTCAGGATTTGATTCCACCACAGGAACCCTTTCCACCCTTGGTTCATTCTGATGAACATTATCAGGAAGATTTTTTACCGAGGAGGTCGGAACGCCTTCGCAAGCAGTCCCATTACCAGCAGACAAATGGGTCACCGAAAGGAATACAGCAGGGGGCGAGGGGACCACCTCCCAAGGGGTGGAGGGGGAACCAGAGAGAGGACTGGTAAGTTTGGAACAGATTGTGGTTACTCCTATAGGCAACTATTTTAAACATTCTTTCAATGACTATCACATATACAATTACAGTGATATGGAAGTTTCTGGTACTTGGTTTTCTTTATTCACTAAAGGTTTTAAATTCGTGCCTAGTAGGGGGAGTAGTTTGGTTAATACCATGTTGGACGTTAAACTTTTTGTTCGCAAACTCAATTTGCAACATATTTTTGGTAGCACTTCTCAGTTACATGGAATCAACCTCAAAAAGTCTAGCTCATACAATCCCCCTTTACACCCCCAGTTAAAAAATTTGGAAAATAAGATTGAACAACATATCCGGAGAAAGGTGGGAAGAGTTAAATACACCTCAAATTTAAGTATGGCTGAGGCTACCCTCTTGGAAGAGTTAGGGGGTAATCCCAGTATCCGAGTGATGGAGCCAGATAAAGGGGGCGGCACGGTTATAATGGACCAACTGATATATGAAGCTAAAATGCATAGCCTTTTGTTGGATAGTACCAAGTATACTACAGTTTCTTTGAATGAGGTAAACATCTCCTATAAAAACATCGATCTGGCGCTCAAAGATCTTTTGGATCAGGAAATTATTGAGGTAGACCTTTATAATTTTTTGGAGAACACACATCCTAAGGTGCCCGTTATTTCCGGGGTACCTAAGGTTCATAAAAATGTGGAAGATCCCCCCATGCGCCCTATTGTAGCAGCCCAGGGGTCTAAGACCCACAATTTATCAAAATTCCTGGATTGGAAGCTGAAACAATTGTGGGGAAAGCAAGAGTACCTTTTGAAGGACTCGTGGGAATTTTTGCGAGGGGTTACTTCTGATCTCTTTAGGCCTGATATAATTTTTGTTACAATAGATGTGGTCAATCTATTCTCAGTGATACCCCACAGTGTTGGGTTAGAGTGGATGGAGGAGGCGTTATGGGGTTGCAAGGGTGTTACCAACAACGATGTTCACTTGGTTTTACATTTATTGGAAATGGTACTCAAGTATAATTAAATCTAATTTTTCTGGGGAATATTTTCAGCAGATTTCAGGGGTTTCTATGGGAGCCAATTGTGCTCCCACGTATGCAGATATTATATTGTCAGTCTGGGAACAAAAATTTGTCATGCATAGTGAATTTTCCAAGTATTGGATACACTATACTAGATTCCTGGACGACATCTGCATTTTCTGGACCGGGCCACAAGATCTTATAGAAGAATTTGTTGCCTATTTACACACTACAACGGATTTTTTATATTTTACCCATAGTGTATCTGCTGAACAGGTTAACTACCTAGATGTTACCCTTAGTAAAATGGGTGAACGTTTTAGTTCTTGCATTTACAGGAAGCCCTTGTTCTCTAATGGATATCTACACTATTCAAGCTTACACCCAAAATTTCAAAAGAGATCTATTTTAAAGGGACAATTTGTAAGGGTGTCACGCATGACATCAGAAGACCATGATTTTGGTATAGAGGGGGATAAATTAAGGTCATTTTTTCTGGATAGAGGGTACCCTATAGGATTGATTAATTCTGTATATGATGAGGTCAGGAAACTTAGAAACAGTAGGTTTGCCCCCATCTTAGGGAAGATTAAGACGGTTTTACAAGGTGACCTATCCCATGGATCTTTTGATAAATCGGGCCCTGAGCAGTTGTTTATTACACAATATAGTGAGCATGCAGGACAGATTAGATATATTATTGAGAAAGAATTCCGGGATTTTAGGGAATTCACTGATTTGACTAATCTTAAAGACCTAGCCTGCAAAACTGTATATAGAAAAGGGTTTAACATAAAGAGGACTTTAGAACAAAGTTCAAGGTTGAGGGGTATGAACATGCAGAGGAAAGGGACGTTTCGCTGCGGGTGTTGTACACAATGCAAGTATATTATGGATCAGGAAAGTATATACTTGGAAAGTAGAAATAGGAGATTGTGGTCAAACAACTTTTTTAACTGCAATTCTAAGGGTTTGGTGTACCTAGCAGCCTGCCGTTCTTGCCAGGCATTTTATGTGGGCAAGACGGAGAGGCAGCTAAAGAGGCGTGTATATGAACATGTCTATGATATTCAAAGAAAAGTTGACACCAATGCATTATATAGGCACACCAAAGTCTGTGAAGGAGCAACATTTAAGTTCTTTGTTCTGGAATCAGTTGTACAATGTAACAGGGGGGGCAATTGGCCTGCATTATTGTCTCACAAAGAAACATGTTGGCAGATTCTTTTGGAATCAAACAAGCCGCCTGGGCTGAATTATTCCATTTCTATTGTCCCTTATTTGAAATTGAAAGCCGAACAATTGTGAGGTAGATAAGCAGTATTCAAGCAGAATATCAATGTTTGTGTTGCATATATACAATGAGTTTATAAAGTACACATGAAGATTTTAAATGTAATCCCTTGTTCATTTGTTCATCATATATATACATTTAAAGTTATTTAATATTGCGTTTTGTTATTTTTAGTACTACTGGTTGAAAACATACAACATTTTATACAGTTTTTTGTATAGAATTATGTTGATGCAGTAATACAATAATTAGGCATTTCTATTTTAAGAGATGTTTAGTTTATTTTATATTTAAATATGACTTTATGAGGTATTGATTTATGTGTATTAATATGTGCAATATTTGATGTATATAATATCAAGATTTATTGAATTTATGTGAATATTTTAGTGCTTGGGATGCATTTTTGTAAGGAATTTTTATTTTGTATGGGTTGCTTTAAGCATTAATTATGTAATTAATCAATTTAGTAGGTTGTTATAAAGACCTTGTGGAGAAGAGTGGATTTTATCTGAAGAAGTTGTTTTTCAACAACGAAAACGTTGCTACAGTTGTGATACGTTAAAATAAACTGTTTTCTACTGGAGCGTGGTTATTGACTTGAAGGGTTCGTTTTCCTCATTGTGAGTTGGTGCACTTAACTGGTTTCCCCTGCCTGTTTGCTGCTTGTTTCTAGTGGATTTGTTGGTGCTGCAGCTTTTGCTTTGTTTGGTCATGTTAGTGAGAGATGTCACTTATCTCTCAGAAATCTGTTTTTGAAACCTGACAAAGAAGGGTTACTCACCCACTTCATTTTGCCTTGTTTTAGTAAGTAATAAGGGAATAGTAATTATTTAGATCAGTCAGGAATATATAGTGAGAGTGGTTATGTACTGTTTTTCTGTATCTGTTCAAATCTACCCCTCTGTGTTATTTTTAATATTTCCTGTTTTTGAAACTCTGGTGTTTATTGTAAATAGATATTTAGTATTTCCATGTTCTTTTTTTATTTATTATTAAATATGTTTAAACATTTCATTGTGGCTAGTCATTTAGAGAATATTTAAACCTTTGAGAGTACTTATATTTATTTGGTGACACTGTGACCACTCCTGAAAACCTTGCTGCATTGGTCAAATGCTACCATTTGTATCTGTATTAATTTTACTCAGCATAATTGGGTACCCTTGTAAGAGCCTTAGAATAGCTGTCTTTGGAGTGTTCTGGTGGCAGTATCTACCTTATAGTCTGGGCACAGGGGGCATAGCTAGTAAATCTGTGTCAGCCTTTCCCAGGTATGTGTTTGTGTGTGTGTGTGTGTGTGTGTGTGTGTGTGTGTGTGTGTGTGTGTGTGTGTGTGTGTGCATATCAGCTACTTGGAGAAGGGAGACAATGCGCTGGTTTGACAGAGAGGGTGGTAGAGAACTTGGCTTGGAACACTCAGCTGAGGACTCAACTCTACGGATCTGGTCAATGTAGAGTCTTATTCAGGACATGGTGAGAGGCAGGAAAACCCACCCCGAGGATGGGAGTGTGGCCTCTGTGTGCTTTTAAGGGAAATTGTACTTGGTGCAGAGAGCTGCATCTGGAAATACTGTGTGTATTTATTTTTGTTCCACGTCAATGTCCGTAGCTGGTATCAGTGGGGAGGATTGAGACTCCTTGATCACTGGCCCAGAGGAGGGGCACCACAATGTGCACCATATGTTTGTCCTGGAAGATCATTAAAGAGAAAAGTTAGAAAGTAATGATGCACATTGCAGTTTCTGACCTCACTACCCTTACAAGAGCATTCACTATAATGTTGTGAAATGTTTATGCTATCAACTGTCTAACTTTCCAAGGCCAATATAGGTAAAAGGCACAATGACCAGTTCCACAACACAAATTCAAATTTCTAAGCATTAAATTAGCTATGCACCCTGAGCATCAGACACAGTTTTTACATCCCCATATCCAAAAGATAGAAAAGAAGGATATGGCACAATTTTCATTACTTGCACAATGTGTTGTGGGGGGGGGGGCATTAAGCCTAGGCTGACACAGAAAGTTGGTGAGTATGTGTGTGAATCAGAAGGAGAAGAAGGAAGATGTTGGGATAAAACAACAAATGGCCAGTGAGACAAACTGAATAACTGTTGCGTGTGTGTCTGCAGGGGTCCTACAAGTGACATTGGTTTGTGAATGTCTGCATGAACACAGCCAAGCTCTGGGCAAGCTCTACATCTTGGTCTGTCAGACAGGTGTTAGCTGTGCATGGTAGAGAAGGTAGTTCATTGTTGTCATCCCCAGCAATGAGAAATGGCTCTACCAGGATTTGCACTGGCATGCCCACAGTCAGATTCAGTGATGCTGCCTGAACATGATTGATGTCTTCTGGAAGAGCTCCCTTCCCCATGGCCTGCCACATCTGGGTGTGGACAGCAGACTCACTGATGTACTAGTAGAACTATTACCACTATGAGAATATGATTGGTCATGGCCACGTTGGCTGACAGCAGATGATGTGGCTGACTACACCCATGAGGATGCCGTTCCCCTCTCAGCAGATGTTCCATCACAGACACTGCTCATTCCATGACAGACACTACTCGGACCATCATTGACACCCCTCATTCCAACACGTCATTCATCCAACCCAGTGAATTGGCAACATGGTGGAGGCAGTCATGCATGCCAGACTGTGACACATCCACAAAACTGAGCATTTCTCTGGAGCACCTATGGGAACATCATGCCTATGCCTCCATGATGGTCCTAAACATATGTTGAGTGGCATGGGAGGTGCCACCTGCACTAGGTGGGGAAGGGACAGAAGGCCCCCTCCCAGCACCCCTATCAGTCCTCCTATGTGCCACCTCAACCATACTTTGGCTACAGACATACTCAACAGGCACTGAAGCCACAGTAGCCACACTTCAGTGATTAATGTCCTCACCCTCCACCTGTCCAATATCTGTGGACTCAGTGGACTAGGTAGATATAGGCCTACTGGCTGTGTCTGATGAAAATGCAGGGGATGACTGTATGTCAACCTCTGTGTCATATTCAACCTCTGCATCCCCCACCTGTGCCTCAGTTTGGCCACTATCATCATCAGAGTCTGGGATACACTGACATCAGGTGACACAGGGACCACACTCCCACTCTCTTGATCACCTGTGATAAAAAGCATGAAACACAGGAATACATTAATACCTGTGTGACATCCCCACTCTGGGCCAGTAATCAAGGAACCAGAATTATCACCAGTGACACTGAAAAGGGATGTTCACTTGGAATACAAATGGATACACTCAGTATTTTCAGATGCAGACCTCTCTGCATCAAGCACAATTTCCCTCAAGAGCACACAGGGAACACACTCAGCTTAGGGTCTGGGTTTCTCTATCTGGCTCTCCCCAGGTCCCTAGTAAGGCTCCCCACTGACATATCTACAGACTTAAGTCCTCAGCCTAGTGTCCAAGCCAAGTCCTCCACCACTCTCTCTGTGAAACCAGTGCTTTGTGTCCTTGCTCCAAGTAGCTGCCCAACACTCTTTGAGATTTAATTTTCACACACACACACCTGGGAAAGGCTGGCACAGGTTACCCACTCTAGAAACTTTGCCAGACTGTAAGGTAGATTCACAGCCACCAGTCAGTTACTATAAGGCTCTTAAAGGGTACCCAGTTATACTAAATGAAATTAACATTAATACACATGGTAATGTTGACCAAACAGACAGACTTTTGGGAGTGGCCACAGGTATCACCAAATAAATATATGCAAATACTCTCAAAGGTTAAAATATTTTCTAAAAGCACCAGCCACAATGAAAAGTTTACATATATTTAGTAATAAATAATAAAAGAAGATGAAAATATGAAATAGCTATTTACAGTAAACACCAGACTTCCAACCACAGGAAACATTAAAATAACACAGATGAATAAATTCACACAGATACAGAAAACCACTACATAACTAATCTCATTATATTTTCCTGACTAATCTAAAGAGTTACTATTCCTTGGTTCACTTACTAGAGCAAGGCAAGATGAAGTAGGTGAGGGATCCTTCTATGTCAGGTTCCCAGAAACAGACTGCTCAGTCAGACTGAGAGACTTCTCAATATAATACCTAAATATTATTTCTAGGATAACTTACAGAATGACATCACATCTGGTCATCTGACTCTGTTTCCCACACTATCACCAGCACTAGAAGCTGCCAGGATTTTAGCATCTATGTGTCACCATACACAAAGATAGAGCTTTGCTTAGATCTGCTACAGCCCCTGAAGTCATAAAACAATTTCAAACCTCTACCCTTCCAGAGTAGCAATTAGCTTCCTGCTAGAGACAATAAAGAAGGCTTCCTAATGCTTCAGTTTCCCAGACATTTTGTCTCTGGCTGCTACCAGAACTGTAAGATACAATCTTTATAGCCTCATTGAATTTCAGCTATTTTTCAAAGTTATCTTGGACTGAGATTTAACCTCTTCTCTTCCAGTATTCTCTATACATACATATTTAATTCAGTTACAACACAGTCAGGACCCACTGTTGGTACATTTTTAACAAAAGCAACTTCACAAATACATTTTCAACACAAGCATCTGCACAAATCAGTTTGATATACAAATTACATATAATTATTTACAAAATTCCAGCTAGTTGTGCTGGCATATGTTACAAATCCAGTGCTCTACTTCTCCTGGCACAGCTGGCAGTACCTCCTATCATCATAAGCTGCATTACTATAGTGCGGTATATACTAACAAACTAACAGTGCTGCCACTATTACAGACAGTAAAGCAATATACACAGACATTACATCAAAATCACACACTACATTTACCCCCTCTACTTCTCTGAAGTACAGGCTAACACAGAAAGCCTCTGGCTAATGAAGTTCACAGATGACTGCAAACTAGGAGCCATAGTCAAGTCCCCAAATGATGTGGACATCCTACAGAAGGGCCTCGCTGAGACAGATGCCTGTTGTCAGAGCCATGGCCTCAAGCTCAATGCCAAAACGTGCAGTGTCATCCCCTTTGGTAAAAACTCTGTACCCATGAACTACCACATAGGCAGCAATCTACTTATCACCGAATGTGTGATGAGACCTTGGGACCTAGGTGGACAGTAGTCTCTCCTTTGATAGTCACATCACCACAGTAGTCAGGAAGTCCTTCTACGTGGCACAGCTCATCATAAAAGGGTTTTCATCCAGGAAAAAAGAGGTCATTGTTCCCCTCTACTCAACACTCATTAGACCCATTATAGAGTACAACGCACCTTTTGGAATGTACCTCACAAGACATCTGCAGCAGCTGGAAAGGCCATAGAAGTACCTCACAAAGAGGATTACTGGCCTCAAACAAATGCCCTACACTGACCACCTCAAAAAACTCCAGCTTTACTCCGTAGCATATCACCTACTCCGATGTGATCTCTGCCTAACATATAAAGCTATGTCAAACCCAGAGCTGTTGGACATGCTACACCTAAAGAAATCCCAATCCCTTTGAGCTATACACTCTAGAGACCTAAATCTTGCCACCACAATAAACAGGACATGCTGGAGGGATAGATTCCTGTCCCAGAGACTTCCCATACTCTGGAACAGGCTACCCATCTATGTCAAGCAAAGTTCTTCATTATCACTCTTCAAGAAAAATCTTGATGAGTGGATGGGAAATAGGAAATATACCCCGGGGATCACTTCTGTGTCTCTGCTTGACAGTGGCACAGGAAAATAACTATCTTGGGTGGCGTAAGCCAGGGAACCTTGTTAGCTAGGCTTTCATAGGTCTTTGGGCCGATAGCCTAGTACCTACCTATGAACCTATGAACCTATATGAGGATTAACAGTACTTTGAACAAGAATGTGTCTGACAACTCCAAACTTATAACTGTAGCAGTCTTCAACCCCCCCCCCCAAAAAAAAGACGTGTGATACAGAATTAAGTTATTAATTTCAATTGTTTTACTATACAACAATATCAAAGCTTACCTGGAAGCTACTCCTGGGACATGCTTGCTGTCTCAGAAGGTGTTGCGCCCGCATCCAGGACATGCTGTTTTGCACTCTCCTGGGAGATGTCTGGAACTCTCAGATTGGTCAGAAACTCTTCATTGGGGATTAGTGGTGGTTCCCCAGCAGGCTCTCCCCAGGTAGCCATTTGGTCATGGCTCACTGCAGTGCCTCGCCTCCTTGCAGATGTTATCATGTCAATGGCCCTGTGGTGCACTTTTCTTGATATGTTCTGTCATGGCAGTCCACAGCACTGACATCATGAACAATCTGCTGCCATAATTGCATCCCATGGGCCATATCTCCCCGTTCCCTTTTCAGGTGAAAAGCACCATACTGTTGAAACCCATCGACTATAGCTTGGTTTTCAACATCAGTGAAGGGGGGGTCTCCATCGATTGACATGCCTGAGTGGCATACTTGTAGGTGCCCTGAAAGACAACAGAAGTATAATACACATAACTGTTTACAGATAAAACAGAAAAGGTAGCCAGTCAGTATTACCCACTGGAGAAACATAAAACAGTCTAGAGATGTGAAATACTAACAACAGGCAGGTTGCAAAACAAGGATAGTAACAAGAGAAACATATCCTTGTTTGTGCCATAACAGTAAGTCACCTTTGTTCCCCCTCAAAAGGACAGTCCAGTCTTGTTTTGTGCCATAACAGTAACTCATCCTTGGTCCCTCGCTACCACAAAATAATAGGCAAATGACCCATTTTGCTAACAAAACATCTTTAAAATGCTACAAGCACTATCAAAGGATCTGTCCCTGAAACGCT
Source organism: Protopterus annectens (assembly GCF_019279795.1). NCBI lineage: Eukaryota > Metazoa > Chordata > Ceratodontiformes > Protopteridae > Protopterus > Protopterus annectens. The sequence goes on along the minus strand of NC_056740.1, from coordinate 397,668,695 downwards.
TGTACTTATTTATCACATATCATTCCATTTTAATGTACTGTCAATCATGTATACCTCTGAAATGGCTTGACAAACAGGCCCATGCCATCAGTATACTTCTAACTAATGCATACAGATAAAAGTGTTAAAGCCTTTGCTTCACATTATTTTTATATACATTCCAGCATATGCAGTATGCAGCTAACAAAATGGGAGCAAACCTGCTGATGTTCAGTACTCCACTGTACAGAACTATCCTGAAAAAAAGCATTTTTGCAGTCTTGCAAACATATACAACTCTCCTCACCATTCTAGGATCATAGAAAGTTACTAGGCATACCTCTCACCTGTCCAGATTTTCACAGAATGTCCAGGTTTTTGCCTCATATTTTTGACGTTTCTCAAAAATTATGGTTTTCTAGCAAATCATTGAGAATTGAAGTCTAAAAATAAAGGCAGACATTTGAGTTTCAAAAGTCATATTCTTCAGAAAATATATGCTAATGCAAAACTTGCTAGTCTATCAACTTTCTAAGTTTGTACGAGCAATATTTAAAATGTGTCCCTATTTTGGGGCTTTTTCCCCCATTATTTGTGGTTTTGTCCAGATTTCTTGCTGTAAGAGGTTGGGGGGGGGGGGGTGTATGCACGGAATTGATATCCATGTTCACTTACAGGGTTTCATGGCCAGTAATACTGTTTTGAGCTGCAAAACTTAGCTTAGGAGCACTGCGCCTCATTAATATTCATTGCATGCTGCCACAGACTGAGCACCATTGCAGTAATATATAAACTCTGTGTGGGCTCTGCACGAAACCTACAGAGTTTACTGAATCTGTAGGCACATTTTGAAAATTAGAAAACAAACTGACATTGCCGTTTTCTGTTTTGGTCTTATGTGTTTCTCCATTATTATATTTTCAGGATTTACTGTTCTGTAAATAAAATTTGACCATGTGTTAAATTATAGGCAGTAGAATTATTGTTCTTAAGCTTGATGAAATAAGACAGAGACACAACATGAATGACCATTTGAAATACCCCCAGTTTATTAACAGAATTCAAGTGGCTGCTATCTTTAAAAAAAAAAATAAGTAAACAAATAAAAATAAAAGACATGTATGGTAGTATTTCACTGAGAAAGTGGAGAATTATATTAGAAGAGCCCACCTAAGAAAGTAGTTGAGTTAAAAATGTAATCAGGAATGTGTGCACCAAACAAAGGTTGGCAGGGTGGGGATGAAAAATAGGCTTTTGGTTGCATAGTATGGCATACTAAAGGCTGACCATCCATTTAAAGTCCTGTCAAGCAGTTCCTATGGTATATCAGAATGTTAAACAGTTGGTTATCAACAGGAAATCTCTGTTTTAGAGATTTTAATATTGCAAGTTGAAACCAGTTGAGATAAAGGGGAAGACACCAGACTTAGGAATAGAAATAGAAAGTATATCCTTCTGAGGTGCTGTCGGAAAGTGCATATCTGTAAGTCGTACTTAAATAATAAGGACCATTTATAGCAATCAGCAACTCCAAAGACAGTCATAGTTAGATTATAAGTAGGAGGACATTATGGGCCATGGGTTGAGAGAGGGGATGATTTAATTAGGGAAGCTAATTGTTGGAGGAGGGCTCCGAGGGTGTAAGTAAGAGCTATTTGAGTTCGAAATTATTTTGATTATTTAAAGTCAGTAAAGAATTGCATAGGATAAAAGGCAGTTCTAAAACTGTTAGTGATTAAAAATGCATTGGCTAACATGTCAAACTACCCATAATATAATTTATTTTGCTTAAAGATTGTAGAAGATATCACAAGGAATGCCATAGTGATGAGTGTGTATGAATGAAAAGGATGCAAACACAAAATGCAGAAAAGTGCTTACAAGGCAATTGTTTTACATAGAATGAAAATTTACAAACTGTCTTGTAGTGATTGCAGAAGTTTATAGACCACCCGGGATGTGACAGCAATGAAATTGATAAAAACTGAGGTGGGCATAGGTGCCTCTATGTTTATTTTGCTTGCTGCTAGCAATGGGTTTTATACATACCTTTGGAGAAAACAGCACTGCTAATGCAAACATGTTCTGGTGAATGGTTTGTGTCTGTAAGTGGAATAAATGTACAAGCATATGAAGACAAAACGAATCCAGACAATGGATTTACATGCATGTGGTATGCAAGCAGAACCTTGTTTAACAACGAAATGGTATGGAAATGGAACCTGATTTGGTTTTCTGCCAAAGCATTACAACTCTGTGTCTCAGTGAGACCCTCCAAAATGGTCTCACTGAGACGGATACCTGGTGTCAAAATCATGGCCTCAAGCTAAATGCCAAAAAGTGCATAGTCATCCCCTTTGGAAAAAACAAAGGACCCACAAACTACCACATAGATGGTAGTCCCCTAAATACGGAAGACGTAATAAGGGATCTGAGGACCCAAGTAGATAGTAATCTCACCTTTGATAATCACATTGCCAAAGTGGTTAGAAAATCCTTCTACGTGGCCCACCTAATCACAAAAGGGTTCGCATCCAGATTAAAAGAGGTCATTGTGAGCCTCTACTCATCACTCTAATGACCCATCATAGAGTACAATGCCCCATTTGGATGTACCTTACAAGACACCTGCAACAGCTGGAAAGACCACAGAAGTACCTCACCAAGAGGATCACTGGCCTCAAACAGATGCCCTATGCAGCTTGACTTAAGAAACTCCAGTTGTAGTCAGTTGTATACCGCCTACTCAGAGGCGATCTCTGCCTGACATACAAGACCATGTCCAACCCAGAATTGATGGACATGCTCCACCTAAAGAAAACCTTATCCCCTCAAGCCACACGCTCTAGGGATATAAACCTCACCACAACAATAAATAGGATATGCTGGAGGGATAGATTCCTGTCCCAGAGACTTCCCATGCTTTGGAACAAGATCCCAATCTACATTAGGCAGAGCTCCTCGCTAACCCTCTTCAAATAAACCTTGACGAGTGGATGGGAAACAGAAAGTTTACCTCGGGGATCACTTCAGTGGCTCTGCTGGATAGAGGCACAGATAACTAATCTAAGGGAGCGGCGAAGGTCAACACATTCTGGCTAGGCTTATAAATGCCTTCGGGCAGATAGCCTAGTATCAACCTATGAACCTATGAACTGGCATCAGAAGATGACCATAATAAAGTCATACCTGAGAAACAGTCACAGCTGCTACCAGATGCACAACAAGTTTTTGTTAAAGACATGGGCTTACTGATGGGCATGAAACCCAAAATTGACACAAGACAAAATGCTAGCTCCAAGTTACACAAGGCACACCCTGTGTCATGTGCATTGAATTTAAAAGATGGAAAATACAGCAACCCCATCCAAAGTGGAAAAGAATTAGCAGACTATGTTCCAAAAGTTCATGGGCTTAAAAAAGAAAATTCAGGAGTTGTATGAATTTGCAATTAAAGTGACTATTAATATGCTGTTTGCAGGCAGAACTAGAATAATCTTTAACAGAATTTCTGACAATTAATGCAAATAAAATCATTAGCCGTATAACCATTGTATTTTCAGAAAGTGATGAATCAAGTGTTTCATGGAATTCTTCAATCAAAATACTATTTCCATGATATTCTGGTGTCACGCAAAGGTGCTGAAGACCACTCAAACAACTGAACATCTGTCCTGAACCAAGTTAAAGGAGTATTAGCTATGACCTAACAAATGTGGGTTTTTTCAAAAAGTAAAGTTTTCATTGTGGCTATATCATTAATAAGGATAGACTATTCAGTTCTCCTGCTTACTGAAATGCTGGCACTTGAAATACCGAGTGCCAGCAAGATAGAAAAAAAGACTAAAAACACAGGAGAAAAGTGAATCTCGAAAATCTCTCTTCTTCTTCTTAAAACTTCTTTTGCAGAGGGTAAAGCCTCCCTGTGCCCCCCCATGCGTAAGTGTGGGGGGGGGGTGAGCTCCCATACCCTTTGAATTTATATATACCAACTACAAGATCACCATACCGCAGAGAAAAGATAATATTCCAAAAAATGTCATCTCAGACTTAGTATATACAAGTCCAATCTTTTGGCCACAGCAAGAGGTTCTCCGGTTCGATTCTTGGCTGGGGTGCCTTCTGTGTGGAGTCTGCATGTCCTCCCTGTGGTCACGTGGGTTTCCTCCAGGTGCTCCGGTTTCCTCCCACATCCCAAAAAGACATGCAGTAGGTGGATTGGACACTCTAAATTGGCCCTAGGTGTGAGTGTGTGCGTGTGTGTGCCTTCTGTGGAAGGTTGGGCACCGGGCTGGCAACTCGACACTGTAAAACTCCACTGCCAATCATGAGCAGACCGATGATCTGCTGTGGTGACCCCTAACTGGGAAAAGCTGAAAGAAGAAGAAGTTTCTGTATTTCAGGGCTAACTCTAGCAGGTCCCGACATTTCAAATGGTTACTATACAATTCATTTCATAAGGTAAAGACCATGTCAAGGACAACAAGGCCTTAGAATGTGTCACAAGGTAAGGTCATACTTGGGTCAGGTAAAGTTCTACCACACTAGAATGTACTGGCTAATTGCTTTTTTTTGTACTGTGTCCCAGGTGTAGCCTCGCTCCGTTTCGCCCTCGCTAAGCTCGGGCTCATTTTGCTCCCCTCCCACCCCCCCATATAATTTCCTTTATACCTAATCACAGGTCCCTTCCAATCATCACACTCCTCTCCTTCCTGTTACACAAGCTAACACCCACTACAAACTCTCTCCTTACCTTACAACTCCTCCCTAAACTCTCAACCAACTCACCCTATTAAACCCCTCTACTCCTCTTCAAACATGCCAGACTTAATCATTCCTGTCATACTTCTACCTGCACTGTTCCTCCTACACAACATGACATCACCTCACACACTCTTAACCCCTATACATAAAGCCCCCACCTACCCTCACCAAAGCTGCTTTTCTTACCCTCAGCAACCCATACTTATCTCTGCATCTATCCTTCCAATGACTATACTACTCCCTAAAATAAAAACTCCTCATTTCAACCATAGTACATCAAAGTATAAAACAAAATACTTTCACAACTACCCACAAAAAATGAAAGCTTATGACTTCCCAAGGACTCTGCTCTTGTCAGGTGATATACACCCAAACCCTGGTCCTACCACTATTCCTAAGACCCCACAAAATAGCACCCCCAATTCTAATCAACCATCCATACCAAAAAAGAAAATATCCTTCTATTCTATCAATACTCGAAGTATGCTCAACAAACTAAGCCAGTTTCATGCTTGGGTATCTGTTCATACCCCAGGCATTATCTGTGTCACAGAAACTTGGCTTAAACCTCAAAACCAAGATAAATACATTCTTCCTCCAGGTTATAATATACTACGCCAAGATCGCTTAAAGAAAAAAGGTGGAGGTATTGCTTTAGTTTACTCTAACTACCTCACTCTCTCCCTTCCTAAAGAACCAATTCCCTCCTTTACACCTGCTGAAATTCTAATAGCAAACCTCAAACCTAATGACTTTACTACCATCACAGTAGTAGCCATATACATTCCACCAGGGGACAGCATCCCCTTAATGGAAAGTATGCTGTCATATCTCTCCCTAAATTTCCCTAATGAAACTATCCTTCCTTAATAATCCAAACCCTCCATAACACATAAACCTCCATGGATTTATACAACTAATCTCCAAACCTACCCATACTAATAACTCTCATTCTTTAAGCTCCTTGATAGATTGGATACTTGTTTCTAACCCCAGCAAATATCATAACCCAGAAACTCTACCTGATGCCCTGAGCGACCACTCACCTATAAAAGTGCTATGGTACATCACTCACTTCCCCAAACCACACCGGCTTATCACCTGCCGCAAACTTTCAACTTTTAACCTAGACACTTTTAAAACCTTCCTCTCTAGAATTAACTGGAATTTCCTTACTCAGCTCCCACTCAACGAAGCACTAAATGCCTTCAACTTAACTTTCCTAAATATTTTAAATTCTCTAGCCCCACTGAGAAAAGTTAAATTAAAGGCAAACATTTCACCCTGGCTAACTAAAATCACCCACACCCTTATGAAATTCAGAGATAAAGCATGGAAAACATGGGTACAAACCAAACTTCCAGCTGACCTCCTAAAGTATAAAGAACTTAGAAATCAGACAAAAAACGTATCAACAAAGACAAAAAAGACTTTTATTATAATCCTCCCAAAACATTAAAATCTGATCACAAAAAAATTTGTAATGCTATAAACCAAATAATACATCCAGGTAACCCAACTTCACCAAACCCATGTCCTGACAAGTCACCTGAAGAAACTGCCAATACCTTCAACACCTACGTTATTGAATCCATTTCCAAACTATTTAACCCCATCCTCTCAAACAATACTTCAAACCTCCCTGTACACCTCTCAACCACTATCTCAGTAAACACCTTTTCTCTCAAACCTGTCTCCACGGACTATATCAGAACTCTACTCTCAAAGCTCAAACCATGCTCTGTATCAGCAGGCAATAGTCCTTCACACTTTCTCCGGATTGCTGCACACTCCCTTGCTATGCCTGCATCTATACTAATCAAGCACTCCATCTCTGGGTCTAAAGTTCCTTCTATCTGGAAACAGTTTTACACTCTTCCTATTCATAAAGGAGGTAACTCTACAGAAACATCTAATTTCAGATCTATCGCTGTCCTCTCCCCTCTCTCCAAAATCCTTGAGAAATGTATGCACAAACAAGTTATGCATCATCTTTTACAAGAAATACTTCTCACTCCAACACAGCATGGCTTTTGTCCCAAGCATAGTACAACCACAACTCTACTATCATTTCTCATTGGGATCTGTACTGATCCCCAAATGACAACATCACTGAATCACAATCGGCCGGACATACTTACGCGAAAGTGCTTTTCACCGAAGAAGCACTTTCGCGCAAGTATGCCTGTTGTAGAGGCTGTACTACAGTGCGGATAAGGGAAAATTCCCTTTTCCCCACTGTAGTGCAATCTTGGAATGAGAATATTCAAGTAGGGGGGTGTGGGGGGCATGCAAAAACGTTAATTTAATGTTTTTTTTAACACACTAACTTTTTTGGTGAAAGCGCTTTCGTTAAAGTGTGTTCGGTGATTGTGGATTCAGGCTATTGAACTTTCATTCAGTAGTCCTAGATCCTTCTAAATACCTTAGTCCTGGCTAAAGATGATCACAAATTCATATCCTGTCTATTCCTTGACCTTTCTAAGGCTTTTGATAATGTCTCCCACACTCTGCTACTTAGTAAACTTGTAGACCTAAACTTCTCCCCTGATACAGTTGCATGGTTCTCTAGCTATCTCTCTGATAGGCTGCAGTCAGTATGATGGGACTCAGCACTATCTACTCCTCTCTCAGTAAGAACTGGTGTTCCCCAAGGTTCCATTCTTGGACCTCTACTCTTTAATATCTTCACCAACTCACTCCACTCCTCTTGTCCTCATTCTAACATTGTCCAATACACAGACAGCTCTACAGTCATAACTATTGCTAATTTCCCCTTAGAATTCCTAATAAATACCCAGACAGCCTTTAACTCAGTAGAGACATGGCTCACTAATAATCAACTCATCCTCAACCCTAAGAAAACAAAATTACTATTATTTCTGCCTAAATCTGCAAACCACATTAAACTTTCCTTCTCTATAAGGTCCCTAAACAATACTCCTATAGAAGTCGAAACTAGCACAAAACTCCTTGGCATTACCATTGACGATCAACTAAAATTCGATCTTCACATTAACAATTGTATAAAAAAAAACACCAAAAGTTAGGACTGCTGCACAGGAACAACAAATTCCTAACTACTGAAGCTAGGATTTCTCTTAACCATGTCTACCTTCTATTCCCTTGGATAAAGGGAGGCTTCTTTGTTCACCAGTGGGAGTGGGGAGCACTGAGCAGCCTATTTGTCCCTGGAGCAGTGGTTCCAGCCAGAAACTTGTAGTCTATTGGCCATTTTGGGTCAATTCCTAGCTCTTTTCAACCCCCTGCTATAAAGCCCGCTTTAGTGTGCTTTTGCGTGATTTAGCGTGGAGTTGCCCATAGAGCACCATCGGGCAGCACCGGTTAAACAAGGTTAAACTATTTCTGGCTCCGTAAAGTCTGCTGTTCAATTTTTCCCTTAGAACTTCTCTACTTGCAATCTAAACAGTCTATTCTCTATCTCAAAAGCTCAGCACTTGCTCCTAAAGCATTTTTATATAGGTAAAGTACTTATATACTAAACAAAGTACTACATTAGCCTAGAATCCCCTTGAGTACCCATTTCCCTATAGGTCCCTTCTGACTCAGTTACACAGCAAACTTTTTCACTTTTTCTAGCATGTCAAAGGGTCAGTTGCTAGCGTCCTCTCCTGTTCAGCTGGTGAATCTGGGCATCTTGAGGCAATGTTACAATTGCCTCATGTACACAGACAACCCACTCCTTCTCCCACAAAACACAAATACATGTGAGAGATGCAACTATATAGCCAAATTGGAGGCTGAGCTCTCTCAACTCAGGACTGGCAAGACCAGACAGGAGGAGAAGGAAACCACGCACACCACAAACCCAGTTTCACATAGAACTATCACAACTGCAAAACAAACACATAAACACACAAAGACATACTCGGAGGCACTGATCAAAAATCTACCAAAACTACAGAGGCCTCCAAAGCAGACACCCAAGCAACTGCCACCTCAAGACATAAGACATGCAACACATAGTTCTCAAAGTCAGTGTGCTAAACAGTCACAGCCCTTAAGGCCAAACACAATGCCAGACACACTTGTTATAGGTGACTCCATAGTCAGACACACTGACGTCCCACTCACCAGACTGAACAAGGAAAAGATCACAGTAAGCTGCCTGTCGGGCGCTAAAATCCGCCACATAACACAAGCACTCAGGTCACTCCACAGCAAGTACAAGTATGACTCAGTCATTGTCCATGCCGGTGTGAACGACCTAAGACGTACCTCCCTGGACTACATGAAAAGAGAAATAGAGGAGCTCTCAGATTATGTAGCCCAGGCCGGTATGACCCTGACCCTGAGCAGTATCCTACCCTCACCAAGAATGATGCCACAATACAGAGACAAAATGATCAGCTTTAATAATTGGCTTAATTACTGGTGTCATTCTAAGGGGATCCAATGTCTGTCTGCCTGGGATGACATGCTTGACAAGCCACGCTGCTTCAAGGGACGGCTTGCACCTGTCACCCTGGGCTTCCGGATATTGGCAAAGGCTCTTGCCACCCCCATAGTGCCTTTTTTAGGCAAGGCTCAAATGATAAACCTACCACCCTAGAAAACAAAAATGGAAAAAACTAAGGGTAATACTGCTCAATGCCAGAAGTCTAAACCTCAAGATGCACGCCCTTGAATCCCTCCTCAGTATGGAGAACATCGATGTCTGTGCTGTGACTGAAACCTGGTTCAAGGCTCCTGAGAGCACCCCAGCACTATCAGGTTATACCTCATATCATGCGTTCCGGCCCCAAAATCCGGACTGAACCACAAAAGGAGGGGGAGTATCCATATTCATAAAGGATACCCACACCTCCAGGTTAGTGGCAATGCATGAAGCATCGAAGACCATCCAGGTGCAATTAACCATAGGTAAAACTGCCCTACAGTTTGTAGCATGCTACAGACCACCCTCTCAAACTTAGGAAACCCACACAGCCTTCCTGAAGACACTGGAGAGTATGAATGTCTCTCCAAACACCATCATATTGGGTGACTTCAACTACCCAAACATAGACTGGGAACATTACTCAAGCCCCAACACCTTAGCCCAAAGGTTCCTGGAGTTCATAAACTCAAATGCTATGGAACAACTAGTCACCATTCCCACAAGAGGAGAAAATATACTAGACCTGATCATCACAAACATGGGGACAAAATGCTCCACACCGGAAGTATATCCCTCATTGGTGAGATCAGACCATAAATTAATCTCACTGGAGATCCACATCCCGCCCCAACCCCAGCAAAAAAGACCACAGTGAAGAACTTCTCAAAAGCAAACTTCTCATTTCTTAAGACTAGAGTGGTATCCTTCAAGGCCCCCAAGCCAGTGGAAACCACAACCCACGCTGCTGAAACCCTTACAAATGCCTTCTACGAGCACCTCCAGGAATGTATGGATCAAGCAATCCCTAATAAAATCAAGACCCTTTCCACCAAAGGCAGGCGCCCGGTCTGGTGGACCCCAGCCATAAACAAACTCTACAACAAGAGGAGAAAGATACTACATGACAGAGCAAAATCCCTAAAAGGGAAGGCATCTCTGATCAATACTAGCAAAAAACTACGATCACTCATAAAATCATCCAAGACCAACTTTGAGAAAAAAATCGCTAAAGACACAAAAGACAATCATAAGGCCTTCTTTAGCTATGTTAGAAACCTGGATGGAAACTCCCAGATATGCTCAGAATTAGTCCAAAATGATACAAAAATCACTGAACCCACAGACATTGCCAACATACTGGCAGACAGGTTCAGTGCAAATTTCAACCCTCCCTCCCCCCCCAAAAGGAGAAATATCTATCCCACCAGAGTCTAGCCTCCCAAACATCTCAGATGCCCAGGTGAGAGCTGCTCTCTCTAAAGCAAAAAACACAGCATTAATGGGACCGGACGGTGTCCCCGGCTGTGTGCTACACGAACTCAATGAGGAACTAAACCCACACATAAGGCTGCTGTTTAATCTTAGCCTTACTACAGGATACGTACCCAAAGAATGGTGTACGGCAACTGTGGTCCCACTCCACAAAGGCAGTGCTTCTACGGTCCCTGGAAATTACCGCCCCATAAGCTTGATGAGCCTTGTCTGCAAGGCTATGGAGAGGATCATAATGGACCTCATAAATAAAGACATTGGGGATCTGCAGACACTGGATCCTACCCAATTTGGCTTTGTCAAGGGCAGATCCTGCCTCTTGAACTTGGTCGACTTTTTCGAAACAGTCACTAAGGCCATTGATGAGGGTAAGGCAGTTCACACAGCCTACCTTGACCTAGCAAAAGCGTTCGACACAATACCCCACTCAGGCATCATAGAAAAGCTCACCAGCTTAGATGTAAACCCATATGTCACAAGATGGGTTGCAAACTGGCTCAAGGACAGAACCCACAGGGTTAGAGTTGCTGGTGCCATGTAGACTCTAAGCCGGTCACGAGCGGTGTCCCACAGGGCTCAGTCCTGGGCCCCCTCTTGTTCGGCATTTATTTTTCTGAAGTGCAGGCAAACATAGGGGGATTGTGGCTGACAAAATTTGCAGATGACTGCAAACTGGGCACCATAATTGACACTCCATCAGACACAGACATCCTCCAGAGAGGTCTCATAGAAATGGATAACTGGTGCCAGAGCCATGGCCTTAAGCTAAATGCCAAAAAATGTATAGTCATACCCTTTGGGAAAAACAAGGTAACCCCTAATTACCACATAGGTGGTAATCCATTAAACACAGAAGAAGTTATCAGGGACCTGGGGACCCAAGTTGACAGTAACCTCTCTTTTGACACTCACATTGCCAAAGTGGTTAGGAAGACCTTCTACATTGCCCACCTGATCATGAAGGGATTCACATCCAGATCAGGAGAGGTCATTGTACCCCTGTACTCTTCACTTATCAGACCAATGATTGAGTACAACGCCCCATTCGGAATGTACCTTACCCGACACCTGCAGCAGTTGGAAAGACCCCAAAAGTTCCTCATCAAAAGGATAAAGGGGCTCAAACATATGTCATATGCTGCCTGACTGAAGAAACTCCAGCTCTATTCAGTCGCATACCGTCTGCTCAGAGGTGATCTGTGCCTGACATACAAGGCCATGTCCAACCCGGAATTAATGGACATGCTCCACCTCAAAAAATCCAAATCCACCAGAGCCATGAGAGCAAGAGACTTAAACCTCAACACGGATATAAATAGAACATGCTGGAGGGACAGATTCATCACCCAGAGACTCCCTACACTATGGAACAGAATCCCAGTCCATGTGAGGCAGAGCCCCTCACTGACTCTGTTCAGGAGAAATCTTGACGAGTGGATGGGAGATCGTAGGTTTACCCCGGGAATCATCTCTGTGTCACTGCTGGACAGAGGCACAGCAAACTAATGGGTATAGTATTCTCATCCTAAGGGGTGGTGAAAACCACACACACCCTGGCTAGGCTTATAAATGCCCTAGGGCAGATAGCCTAGTATGAACCTATGAACCTATGATTAAACTATTGTTCCCAAATACTCACAAATCTGAACTCCTCCCTACTTACCAAATTAGAATCAACCTACCACAAAATAGCTAGATTTGCAGCTCAACAAACATATAAATGTCACCACTGTCTCTCCCTAAAATACCTGAAATGGCCCGAACTACCTCACCTGTTCCTACAATCTCAACTCCAAATCATACACTCAATCATATATCAACTTGATTTCTGCCCAAGTCTATCTTCTCTCATCTCTCACTACTCCCCTACCAGACTTCTCCGACACTCAACCCAAGACCTACTAAACCATAATCCCAAATCCAAAACAGGGTGCAACTTATATAGCTACCATCCCTCTACTGCATGGAGCAAACTCCCACTAGAAATAAGGTCCCTGACTCACCCCTAACAATTTAAGCTAGCAACCAAAGACCACTTTAAAAAGCACTGGTCCTGCCATTGTACTCACCCTCCCTGATTATTACCTACCTTTATAGTACAGTCAAACTATCTTACTAAAACGTATCATTAACTACTTCATCCTATGCTTCCTATGCAACCTCCAAAGCTTCTTCTATACTCTGCTCCCTGAAATTCTTATGTAACCTTTTAAGTTTCTGCTACTCTGCATACAAAACCTTATATTTACTCAACTCTCTTGTTAAACCAAAACATACAACTTATTCTACTTTTTAACAGTCTCCTTTTTGTTTATACTACTGTTTATCTGTTAACAATATACATGTATGTAGCTTACATATTTTAACTACCAAAATTCCTTATTGCTATTTTTATTGAAATGTATCTGTATTGCTATTTTTATTGCATTGTATATCTTTGGAGCTTTTCTATCCGGGCATCCGCTGAAAAGGGGCAATAGCTCAGCCAGACACTCCCAGTCAACAAATGTAAAAATAAAATAAATAAATAAATGAATTCCAGTAAAATCTGTCAGCATTGACACTTCCAGACTCACAGAATCCATTGTTACAAGATGTCTCTGACTGGGAAGGGAAGAACTGTCCATGAGCGTTGAGGATGGCCTGGGAAATGATATGAAAGTGTCAGCATATGCGTTGATCCCTGCATTCTTATTAGAGGAGCAGATGATGGTTTCTCTTTGGAGCTGATGCTGTTCTGTCACACACGTTAGAATGGATGGTAAGGCAAAGATCATCATATCTGCGTCAAGGTTAATGGCAAAGGATGAGCATAATTATGCTCTGTGGTCAAGAATAACCCAGAACCAATGGATAAAAGGTGGTAAACACACACAAAATTGTATAAAGACAAAAAATTATACCAGTCAACATAGCCATTAAGACACTTACAATACTTCAATGGAATAAATAAATAAATATAAAACAAGTAAAACCACGACAAGTGTAAAATAGTATTAGCGCTTTCACTCCCTATCTAGGCACTTCTGTGATCTGAAGATGCGCCTAGATAGGGTGTGAAAGCACTAATCCTATTTTATACTTGTCTCAGTTTTACTTGTTTTATATTTATTTATTCCATTAATGTATTCTAAGTGTTTTAACAGCTGTGCTGACTGGTAGCATTTTTTGTCTTGACATAATTATGCTCAGATTAACACAGAAGACCTTAACCATGAATAACACAATGTGACTAATGTTTGTTGAGTAAAAGATTCATTTGATTAGCTATCCCCAGCCACTTTTTCACCCAGGGAAGGGAATGTCTGCACTGATAGCAGTGATGTCACTGGTTTTAGGAGGATACAACCTGGTCCTGTAAATGAACTTAACTGACCATCATATGACAAGGAGAGAGAGAGGGCAGAATAATTAAGTACCAGTGACCCAGTGCAGCTGTACTACATATAATTGGTGAAGCAGCAGCCAGGGGGTAAATTTAATTAAAAGAATATTAGAATTCACCATTATTGTCAAGGTTATATGATTGTCATGAAAGATTGCCCAAGAGTGAATGATTATTTGCACCATGCATTTATACTTGGCAACTATCAGCTGTGTACATTTCAAGGGAATATACTGTGAGCAGCTAAAGATGTAATTCCTTCCATGCTGAACAACTGAGTGTTGGATACTATATACAGAAGACATTTTTCTTAGGGTAGGGATTTTACCTATGAACTTAAGATCTGTAAAAATTAAGGCATTTGGTCTCAGCTTCATGGGTGATATGGCAGTGAACATCACAATGAAATCTTAGCAAAGAGGTATGATGGATGTCAGATGTTCCAGACTTCATAACTTCAAGCAGCTTTCACCTTTGAAAGTGGATCTCATTCCAAAGACAACATGTTTATATTGGACACTTAACCATCCATAGACTCATCAATGTTGACCAGTGAAGATGCATAATATCAGTAGATAGATGTTATCTGCATGGAATCATCTACCACACCAAAAATATTGAAGTGCTGTGGATAATGCTAACAAGAAGCTTTCTAAAAGAGTAAAGAGTAACTGTGTGCAGTTCCACTCAGGAAAAAAACTGCATAAAAATGGTGCATAAAACATTTCAGCTCCGACTCCAATTTCCCATCTAGCTAGAAATGGATTAGCCAAAGAAAATTATTCATACCTTTAAGAAAACCATCAAAACCACAACTGATGAATGCAAACATCTGCAAAACAAGCCATGAACTCCTTATGATATATGAAACTACAGAACATAAAGACACCAATGAGATGCCTACAGAATTATTCTGGAACCAGAAAGTTAGGTCAAGATTACTTTTTATTTTTATAACCAAGATAGAGTAATAATCCACATGGATCTTTTGAAGGCTCAGTCTGAGAGTACCATTTGATTACGTAATTTGTTCAGTTACACAGTGAGCAAATGGAGGCTGAGGGGAATCAAACCCTGGACAATAGGATGAAGGACATTAACAGCTCATAGCCTTAGTCCCACACAATGTATTGGCTTACTGATACAGTTGGATAGAGCCCAGACTGTGGCTCATATGATCAGGGGGTGACTAACCATCTAGGTGCTGGCAGAACCAATGATAGAGAGTGGAGTGTGAGTGTGTATGTCTAATGTCCCAGTAGCTAGAAAGAAGTCAGGAAATATACCTGGTGGCTACACTCAAACCCTGTACCTTGGGAGTAGGTAGCAAGAGTCTGAATTCCCTACCCACCACCACTTGTGAAATTTTGCCTCATATTTTTGTTCTGTTCCTCATACAATTTGTGTTTTTTCTGGATTTTGAATTCACTAAATAATGACAGGCATTTGAATTTCAGACTTCATATTCTTCAGAAAGTACATGGTAACCCAAAACCTTTTATTCTAGCAATTTTCTGTTTATAACATCAATATTTTAAATTTGTCCCTATTTTTGGGGCTGTAGTCCCCCATTATTGGCTTTGTCCAGGTTTTTTTGTGCTAACAGGTTGAGAGCTATGGTGAGAACCAAATTCACTGAATATGTTTGGGAGCTGTATTCCCCCATTATTGGCTTTGTCTAGGTGTTTTGTGCTAAGAAGTTGAAAGCTATGGTGAGAACTGAATGCACTAAATGATAGCCATTTAAGTTTTAGTCTACCTATCTTTCAAGAAACAGTTGATTTGGCATAGTGGTATGTTGCTCTGACTGTAGAGCACAGGGCCCTGGGTTCAAGTCCTGGCAGTGAAATGCATGGTGGTAACAAAGCATTTTATTCTTGCAACTATCCAAGATTATACAAGCAATGTGTCCCTAATTGTTGGGCTTTTGTCCCCCCCAATAAATTTTAGCTTTTTTAAGATTTCTTGTGCTTTAAAGTTGAGAGATGCAGTTGAGTGGTGAGTGCATTTTACAAGGAGCTAAGAGCTTGAAGAGAAGTTTAGTGCTGCTTATACTGCATCTGCTTGCATTGGTAATAGCACAACAGGTAGTGTGCTTGCTTTTGATGCAGAAGGCTGTGTGTTCTATTCCCACACTATATTGATGCATTACTGATACTGCACTGTGTTGTACTTTTAAAGGGGGTGGATGCTGCAGTCCTGAGAATGTTCTCTTTGGTGGAGATACCTAGTAATGATGAACCTGTTATCAGTTTGCCATCCATTCCCTATTGCAATATCACTAGCTTATCATTTTTTTAATGTAACATAGGCAATTTATTCCTCAATGGCAACAGGCACTTTATTTGCAGATGAAACAATGAAATATTAAGTTGTCTGCTAGCAGCAACTTCTTCATCAGTTACAGATCTCTTTAATGTGGAATTATTTAGATGACTTTTACTTCTGCAGAGATTGTGCATATTTACTGATACCGGTGGATTGTAGATGTTTGAGTAGACTTTTATGATGGCAGTGTTCTGAACTGGGTGGTTTTGTCATTATTGGTGCATGCATTTTGTTTCATTGTTTACTGGAAAAATGTTCAAAACAATAAATGTAAAACACCATCTAACAACTGTACTGTATTATACAAGGAATATAATTTAATGCAATCAGAAAGGTGCATCAAAGAACACGTGTATATTTCCTGTGGAAGGGGCCTATGATTTGAAAACAGCCCAAAGTTAATCTTCATCTGCCACTGGCCAGATGTATTTTCTTTGAATGTGGGTTTCAATGCTGTTTCAATAAATGTGAGTTTCAAGGGCAGAGAAGTTTTAATGCTAAGTCTATTTTCATTGTGAGACTACCTTGCTTTGTTTAGCAGATGTCTATTAGTGTTTGTGCTCTAAAATGTAAAATAAAACTTTTAAATGAAATCCAAATCATCGTAGAAGTAAAGCAGTATGCACATTACAGTGTTTATGGTAAATGGGGTGAAATAGCCAAGTAATGGGACATTGGAATAGCTGCAGGGGGGAGGCCCCATTCTACCATGATTTTGTGAGGGGGGGAAGTGTGGCAAACTCAGACAGCCCCGGCTGAATTATACCTGATAACTGTCCAGATTTTTTCAGAATGAATAGATTTTTGCTTCTTATTTTTGGTTTGTTCCTCATAAAATTTGGGTTTTTCTGGCAAATCATTTAGGAATGAAGTCACTAAATAATGACAGACTTTGAGTTTCAGACTTCATACTCTTCAGAAAAATGCATGCTAAAGCAAGACCTGTTGCTCTGTCAACTATCTAAGGTTATACAAGAGCAACTTTTAGTACTGTTTGCATGTTCCCCCAATACATTTGGCCTTTTCCATATTTCCTGCATTAAGAGGATGAGAGATACATGGAAATAAATCGCTTTATAGAATTAGGTATATCCAAACCTCTCAACTGTCCCCGGTTTTGGCTCAAAATATTGCTCTCCCCCTAATAATCCCTCCACAAAATGGTAAGTTTGGAAGAAAGCATAGAGGGTTTACAACTAATAAATAATTGTAATGATCAGAGTTATAGATTACTTTTAATTTCAGAAATGCATGTAGATTCTCTTTTGTCAGCTGCTCAAGTTAACTGTACTAATATTAAAAAAGTGTCCCTTCTTTGACAGGTTCCCAGCTGTATTGTGTGGCTATTTTATATTTTTGCATCACATTTTTGGTCCTTTTTTTATAAAATTGTGGTTTTCTGGCAAATTAATGGCAAATTATTAAAGATTGAAGTTGGAAAATAATGACACACATTTGAGTTTCAGATTTCATACCCTTTAGAAAAGTTATACTAATGCAAGACCTACTATTCTATTATCTTTCTAAGTTTATAAGAGCAGTATTTAAAAATTGTCCTTATTTTTAGGCCTTTGTCCCACTTCTGTTTATGGCTTTGTCCAGATTTCTTGCTCTGAGGATGAGAGGTATGACAAATGTGTCATGGCCATCACCATCAGCCAGAGACATTTCAAATTGTGACATACTTGTTGCACCCCACTCCCCCATGTAGTGACTTTGGATGTGTCCAAGCAAGGCAAGTAACAGTTATGCAGTGTAAGTGTGCAGAGTATCCCCCCATCCAAGGTAGACACAAGTACTATAGTGGCTTTTCATCTGTCCTTGATTTTGCAGAATGTTCTGGTTTTCTGTCATATTTTTATACTGTTGATTTATGCTTTTTCTTATTCAGAAAATGCATGTCGTTGCAGTGCCTGTTGCTCTGTGTTTAAGTAGCAATGCTTTAATGACCATCAGGTAAGCTTGTCTGAGACTGTAAGATGCAAGTAAGCTTTAATAAGCATACTGTTAAAGAATTACCAACATTGAAAGCCTTTTTGTTGTTGCCATGCAGTGAATATTTACATAACTAGATAGTGTATAAGCCTTAGGTATTGAAATGCATATGACAGTATTTGTAATAAAGGACAGGATTATAGTAGTTTCAGAAGCTCATTACATTTGTTGGAGACTTGCAGTTATCTTTGCCAGTCTATCATGTGTGGTCCATAACCTGTGCAGTAATCCTTTAAGCAATTTATCTTGAGCTTGTTTCTTGTTAGCTGTTCATTTTTTACTTTGATCATGTTTTCCCCATGAAACAAGTCAATAGTTGTTGTCAGGCAGCAGGTCTTTTTTGGATAAGAAACATTTTTACAAGTGGGAGTATCACAGAGATTGCTACTTTCAGCATGTTACTTGGTACTTTTATAAAGCTGAATATAAATTATAATTAGAACTGCAGTGCAAGGAGAAGTGGTTTGAGCTGAGTGCTGCTTGTTTTTTTTATACTTGATTTTGACTGGCATTCCAGTAATGTATTTAAAAAGTAATTTATTTTTTCATGCCTCGCAACCTTTTTGTTTCCATCTAGATATTACGTAAGCTGTTATGTAGCCAATGCATTGAAATATTTTTCTTTCTTCTACAATTCGTTTTGTCTTGATTGGACTCTCATAATGATGGTTTGGCAGTGGCACCCAGGGCAGCATATTTAATTAAAGTCCCGGTTTTTATGTTTTTTAGCAAAGCTCCACCCCTTTCTAGTTGGTCACACCCCTTCCCCTTGAACTCACCCATTCAGTTGTCTCCTGCAGCCCCCCTTTGATTTGAAGTCGCCAGCCGCCACTGATACCAGTTACAGTCTTGGCTCCTTCTTGTACAGCACATGATGTGTGCCTGTTACAGTCATGGCTCCTTCTTGTATGGCACATGTGTACCAGTTACAGTCATGACTCCTTCTTGTGTGGCACATGATGTGTGTCACTTACAGTCATGGCTTCTTCTTATGTGATATATGATGCCTGCCAGTTACAGTCATGGCTCCTTCCCAAATGAACACTCACAGACATTCTCCTGAGCAACTGAGAAAACATCCTTCCACACTTGGCTCATGAAGGTGAAAGAAGTATTTTAAGCATTTTCCCTGTAAATATATAATTTATGTGCTATTAAATGGACTTACATTCCACAGATGAGTAATTAAAGAAGGACTTAATGTAGCATGTGAAGACTATGATACCTGACAGGTAAAGCAAAGGATCAAGGTTCTGAACTGGTAGCCACCTGCTTCCTGTAGGCAAGGGTACGTTGTTTGATTCCTTCCACCTCCATTTGCCTACTGCATGAGCGCATCATTTAACCAGGCAGTGCTCCCAGGTTGCCCTTGAAAAGGGACACATTGTCTCCTGGGCTTACCCAGTTAACAAATAGATTAAGTAAAAATGAATGAATGAATAAATAAATATATATAATGGTGGATATGCTGTAGCTGAATATTTCCAGCAGAGCATACTATTAATGAAAAACTCAAATGAGAAAACACATAACATCTCTCAAATCTGACATGTCATACTCACTGTATATTGTGCCTATTTATTCTAAGATGGGCACAATAAATAGAGCAATACAACACTTCCCACCTGTAAAAGTATGTTGGCTAATCGATTACTGTAAACTGTCTTTGTATATTACTAGTGCCTTTCTCTTTTGGCATTAATTATGGGTGAAAAGGATCCATCGTAAAGTAGTTCAGTGTCACACAGGGTTGGCCTTATGCACTGGCCAACTAGGCAGTTGCCTAGGGCTCTGTGCTTTTAGGTGCACTCTCCTTATTTATTTATTTTTAGAGCAATGTTCCTTTGCTCTAAAAATAAAGAAAGTGCCCCTTTTGAAAGAAAATGTGCTCATGGCACAGTAGGCACTCCAGAGGGGTGATGCTGCAGCTGATTTGACATTCAGGTCACATCACGTTAAAACTGAACATTGCAAAGTCACACAGTAGTGACCTAGCAGCATTCAAATGGAGGCACTCAGCCATGCTTATATACTCTCCTCCAAAAGACAGTCACCTATATACGTATCAGTTGCTTGATCGTGAGGAAAATTAACAAAATAATTATTGCAATAATATTTCCAACTTTTTGCTCCTATACAGGCTATAGTGACCCTCTATGCACTCCTCTGACGTTTGTGAAGAAAGTTAATCACTACTCTTGCATTTTGTAATGTTCATGTTAAAGATTATATGACTTCAATGTCAAGTCAACTGGGAGCACCACCCCCCACCCCAGAACTCTAGACTTCCCACTGTGCCAAGGGTGCATTTTCTACCTCCCACCCCAGCACCCCAATGTGTCCACTGTGCCACGGGGGCATTTTCTACCCCACACCCCAGAGTGCCCACTGTGCCATGGATGCATTTTCTTTCAACAGGGACAGTTTCTTTATTTTTAGAGCAAAGAAACATTGCTCCAAAAATAATTAAATAGAGAAAGAGTGCCCCTACAATCACAAAAAGTATGAATCTATAATGCCCAGCTTTACTGAATGACTGTAATAGTAAGCAATTTACCAGAGAGGGACAGAAGTCAAAACTATGAGACAAAATCAGGTATATTCTGCAGAATTGTGAACAGAGATGAGAGGAATGGTTTGGTGAAATAAGTATTATTTTTACAATGATGCTGGCAGTAATTAACCAGATATTTTGACCAGTATTTCAGACTTGGCATTTTGTGTGGACAGTTGAGATGACAGAAATGGTGCATTTTGATAAGCATAGTTACTATTTTTACAATGATGCTGGTAGTAACTAACCAGATATTTTGGCCAATATTTCAGACTTGGCATTTTGTGTGGACAGTTGAGATGACAGAAATGGTGCATTTTGATAAGCATAGTTACTATTTTTACAATGATGCTGGTAGTAACTAACCAGATATTTTGGCCAATATTTCAGACTTGGCATTTTGTGTGGACAGTTGAGATGACAGGAATGGTGCATTTTGATAAGCATAGTTACTATTTTTACAATGATGCTGGCAGTAATTAACCAGATATTTTGGCCAATATTTCAGACTTGGCATTTTGTGTGGACAGTTGAGATGACAGAAATGGTGCATTTTTATAAGCGTAGTTACTATTTTTACAATGATGCTGGCAGTAATTAACCAGATATTTTGGACAATATTTCAGACTTGGCATTTTGTGTGGACAGTTGAGATGACAGGAATGGTGCATTTTGATAAGCATAGTTACTATTTTTACAATGATGCTGGCAGTAATTAACCAGATATTTTGGACAATATTTCTCTGGCTTTGTGATTTGTGTGGGGCAACTTTAATGTATGGCAACTTGTTTGTGTAGACCATGGAAGAGAAATAGCTTAAAGAGTCACTATCTAGCTTTGCAGTACCAGTTGAATTTGTGAGAAATAAGATGGCTTACTTAACTGGGCACCTGATATGCACAGACAGAGGAGGTAAGATTACTGTGGCTGTCTTCTGTGAAGGAAAATAGATAGATGCCTGCAGCTGTTTGCTTAATATTTTGGCTTTGCGAATCCAATTTGATTATGGGAAGCAAGCGTGCAATATTTTAATGTGCAGCAATTGCTTGTTTGGAGCAAAGGTGAAATACATTACATAACCATCTTCCTTTGTCACTATCAGATGTCCGAATTGTACATAGCAGTGTATGTAACTGCATGGTGGGGGTTATTTGGATGAAAGCAACTGACCCTGTTGTCACTTGCTCAGTTTAACAATTATCTCTCAGAAAATAAGGGATAAATACATGACAGAATATCCAGGCTTTCAGAATACCTATGGGTTGGTAGCCTCCACACACCAAGGCTGTATAAGTAGACTTTGACATGGGTTTAGTAACTGCCTGTGCCCTGAACCCCACCTGGTCTAAAACCAACCCTACTCATATATGTACATAGAAGGCAACTGTATTTATTTCTTTAACATTCAACCCAAACCTCAAAGGTCACTATATCTTGTGTTGGGCTGTGGATAGTGTGGTCTTTATTTCTTTAACTTTTCTCACAAACTTCACAGAAGTGCACAGAACACCATTGCAGCTTGTATATGAGCACTGTACTGTCTAGAAGTAACAAGTTGGAAACATTTTTGTAAGCATAACTTTTTTCATTTTCCTCACAATCAGACAACTGATGCATATACAGGTGGCCATCGTTCAGAGGAATGTAAATAAGCATGTTTCTTTAAATGCGTCTGACAAATATGTTTTGTTGTATTTTTTTTTTCAGTTTTGTCCCAGTCTGACATGAGAAGTGTACACAGAAGGTGGCAGTCGTTTGGGGATAGGGGGTGAGAAGGTATGCTAAGTATAAATATGACAATGGCAGCAGCTTGAATTATATGACTGAGGGCTTTGGTGCCTTAATTGTCATCCCAACTTAACACTAGAGGGGAATACACAGAAAGTGACTACCTATTTTCAGGGTGGTAGGGACAGGTACTATTCCCAGATATGATATGTGTATCCTCACAGGCATTTGTCTTCTCAGTTTATTGTGAATTGGTGTTTTCGTCAGCTGTGAGCATTAAAACTTGGCTAGAATTTATTTTTTCCTTGAAATGAAAAAAATAAGATTGGATTTCTTTTCCTTGCACACATTTTTTGTTCAGGCAATCATAGGACCAAAAGGTCATAAAAAAAGCTCTAAAATGCATCTTAGAGTTTCTATAACTCCATGGCTTCTGGGTACCTAGCAGCTCTCTGACCCCAGCTTGATTTATTATTAAAGCATAGTCATGGCCATTTAGGGTGTGCTGAAAGGATGCAGGAAAAAGCAAAGTTGAAAGAACAAGACTGAATTTCTTTATTTGATCGTGATCTTTGTTCAGGCAATCACTGGGTGAAAAGGTTCTTTAAAAAACTCTAAAATGTACCTCAGAACATCTAGAATCTTCTTGCCTTCAGGGAGCCTTGAAGCCCACAGACCCCTGGCTTAATACAGTCTTTCCTTCCACAGTTATCAGGGTGCAGTGTTGCTTAGATAAAACATGTTGAATGAACAAATCCATCCATCCATCCATCTACAACCCCTTTTTCCCATTTTTGCACAAGGGGTCTGGATGTCACTTCAACGATGACAATCACCTAGAGCCAAGGTTCACACCGCAGAGTGGCTAGACTTGCCATGGCTGTTCTTCCATACTACACAGTCACATACACACTCACACCTATGATAAATTTAGAGTGTCGAATCCACCTACTGCATATATATGGAATGTGGGAGAAAACTGGATTATCCATAGGAAACCCAAGCAAACACAAGGAGGACATGTAGACTCCACATAGAAGTCATCCCAGCCAAGAATCGAACTGGAGAATCTCTTGCTGTGAGATAACAATGATATACACTGCACCATTGTGCCATCCTATTTGAATAAATGAATAACTACAGAAAACAAAACTGAAGAATAAGATAAACTGTAAAAAAAAAATGAAGAAAAAAGTAATCTGGACAGTGTGAGTAGGCCAGAATGGGCAGGGCATTGGGTGGCACCACAGAACCTTTTGTCTAGGCTACCAGTTTGCCTAAGGATAGTCCTGTTGGCACAGTTAATCATTTACATATAGACTACTTGTTAATAGTCAAAAGTAAGGGAGAAATACCCATCTTTCGCCTTGATTTTGTCTTTCAGATGATACAGTTCTTCCCAAACATTGTGGCTTACAATACTGTTCCTTGTAGAACAAACAAAACATCAGGCTCAAAAGCATTCAGAAATTAGCTAGTGCATGGAAAAAAGGCTAATGCATGCAGAAACTGGCTAGTAAATACAAAGTAGTACTATTGTGTTGCAATCTGTTATCCCTTATAACCATCATATTTCATTACTGTTTATAACAGAGCTTGTCTGTTTGCCATTGTTTACTTGCTTTCAGAAGCATGTTAGAAGCATTAACTTAGTTCATTGACTTGATTAGCATCTCAGTATGCAATTGGTGATGGTGGGACTCAAACCTGAGTATGTAGCTATGAGGCCCAGTCACAGTCAATTACTGTAATCTTCAGGCTACACTGCCTTATACATAATGTTGTTGTTGGTCTTTCGGCTTTTCTTGGTTAGGGGTCGCCACAGTGGGACTCCGGTCCGCTAATGATTGGCAGTTGTTTTTTATGGTGTCAAGTTGCCAGCCCGACGCCCAACCTTCAACAAAGGCACACCCATTCAACTCATGTCTTTCGAACACCCACTCGACCGCGGGGAGGATATGCAGACTCCACACAGAAGGCACTCCCAACCCAAGCCGAGAATCAAACGGGAGAACCTCTTGCTGTGAGGCAACAATGCTACCGCTACCGCTACCGCTGCACCACCGCGGAAACTGCCTTATGTGCATACATAATAATACAGTTAAACTGACAGTGTGTGATTCTGAATATTTCTATCACTAATCATCCTTTCGTTGAGGGCCCACTGTCCTCTTAATAATACCCTGACTGAAGTTTATGTAGTTTGGCACTAAGCAGGAGCACAAGCTGTGAAGATAAGAGCTATGTTACAAAAATAGCCTAGGGTGCCTGCCAGGAAAAAAAAAACATAAACAGTAAAAGGTTACAGTTCAACAATTACTAAGTCTTATATTACTTTATTATCTTTTAATGTCACATTTATTCACAGATTTCAGTAATATTTACAACAGAAATATTATCTATCTCTGTGATTCCTATGTGCATAATAAATGTAAATGTGGTGCTGGCCTTTCCCGCATATAGCCATTTCATTTCAGTATTTTAAAATAAACTGGGCAGGTGAGGTTGAATGTCTTTCTGTCTGTAAGTGCATTGTTTGTAAGGGGTTTCAGATGTGGACAGGGTCACTTTTATAAAGAACATGAGGTGCCGGCAGTCCCATTAATAATCCCAAGGCAGGGTATATGTGTATTGAACCATGTGACCACGCTGGCGGTAATGAAGGACAAAGAAGAGATTGACGTTATTGTTGTCAGCCTCACCCTTTTACTTGGTTTAGCCTGTATTCCAGAGTCCTGTATAAGGGCCAACATCAGGTCTATTTTTAACAATAAACATCCTCTCCAGATTTTCTCTGTTAATCTCTCCCTGGACAGATCATACAGATGGAAAGGTCATTTATTTTGAATATGAACTGTCTTTTGGTGTACTGTTAGCAGTAATGCTTTGCCAGTTGAATGCGTGACTCTACCTGCTGTCTCAGCAGGAGTATTTTCTCTGGCCAGTTATTTAAGAGACCAAATATTTCATCCTGAAGTAACTTCAGGAGTGCAGTGGTTAGCTGGTCAGATAACTGCATTGTGAAACACTCACTAATACTGTCACTGGCCACAACTTTAATGGTCTGCTTTTTTCACCCATATTGTTTTTCTGCCATTAGACTTTACAGCTTCTAATACACATGTGCTTTCACCGTTCAAATATGCACGCTCTATGAAAACATGGCTAGTATTCAGAATACTGCAGCCCTTGTCTATCTTATCTGTTAATCCTGTTCTATAAGTGGTAGTCCATCAGGCTTATATGAACCATGCTGTTGCTCTAGACCTCTATATGGTATACAGCATAACTGAGCACAAGGGCAGTTTGCACACTTGTGAAGTATGTACATATAAAACATCCAAATACATTGTGTGTGTCATATAGGACATAATTACAACGTATTCCCAGTGCTGTCTGTAACTGTACAAGTGTGCTTTTGCAGTTCTAGTTCATTTGCCTGAATGCTCATTTGCTTGAAATCCAAATGCTCTAACCCACCTGCCTGAAAACTCATTTACTAAAAAGCATAGAAATCTATAGAAACTATGTGATGGTGTCAGTTCTTATCACAGGAATTATTAGGGATGTGGGTGCAACAGAGTTTGTAGACTGCAATGGTCAGGTTATGCTGTACCCCCCTGATGTGTAGATATTTGTGTTTGTGCTCCAGCACTGATTAGCTGACTGTAGTGTTTTTGTCTTGTTTTCCTGGTTGTCTGACCATGCAGTTAGCATTTTTTATGATGTATTTGTTTGGAGACATTTTTCAGTCAAATGAGTTTTCACGCAAATGAGTTATTAGGTAAATGGATTTGAGCATTTGAGTTTTAGGCAAATAAGCATTCAGACAAATGAGCTAGAAATGTTTTTACAGTTCTGAGATGCAGAGGTGCATATGCTGCATCATGTTGGCGGGTTCTTGCAGTAGTGTTTCCATGCACAGTGAGTAGCATTTAGCGCACTTTGCATTTTTGTACAAGGGTTGTTGGTTTTGCTACACACTTACAACAGTACAGGTTCACAGATGTTAGCGCTGCAGGCATGCATCTGTGCATACATTTGTACAGAGACCTTTTTATAGGTTCATAGGTTTATACTAGACTAACGACCACTACGCCCCTTATAAACCTAGCTGCGCAACCCAAATTTATTTATTTATTTAACATTTGTTTATCAGGAAAGTACGACTTGGAACAAAGCCAATTTTCAGAAGAGGCCTGGGGAGAAACACTCTAGATGTATGTCTTTATAAAGGCAACTGTGACCCACAAATTTGATTTATATATGAGGTGATTTACTGACTGCCTTTGTCCATCAGAGACATAGGCACCAGGCCAGGGGTGAATTTCTGATTAGCCATCCATAAGTCCAAGTTGCCCTTAAACAGAGATAGGGAGGAACTCTGCTTTAAATGAATGGGGGCCCATTCCAGGGAATGGGAATTCTACGAGAAACACATCTGTCTCCCCAACGTGTCCTAATTATGTTGCAAGCAAAATTTAGTTCTTTTAATGTAGTAGTTCTGATGTTGCTTGTTTTGTGGATGTGCAAAGGATTCATCAAAGCAGTGTCCAGGGATGTCTTGTTTGCCAGGCAAAGATCTCCTGTCAGACAACTGTATCACACAGAGTAAAGAGACAGGGCTTTGAAGCAATCAGCATAGGTCATTGTGTTTGCTCCCTGTATTCTTTTGTAAGGAACATTTGTGGATGTTCCAGTTGTTGATGTGTTTGGTCAGGTGTATACCAAAGGGGACATTATATTCTATGAAGGGTCTGATGACAGCTGACTACAGTGGTATGGTGACCTCTCTGGACCTGGAAACCATACCCTTGCTTATAAGTTGAGCAACACAGAAGGATTTTCATGCTAGCTTGGATACATGTTGGTTGAAGGCTAGGTTACTATCTACATGAGTTCCCAGATCCCTGACTAACGAATCAACCTTTAGGGGTGTTTAATTGATGACATAGTTACCAATGGTGGCTGACTTCCAAAAGGTACTGTGACATCTCTGCTCTGGGCCAGTAATCAAGGAGCCTGAATCCTTATCACTGATACTTGTGAGGGACTTTCACTTGGAACAAAAATAGATACACACCATATTTCCAGATGCAGCAGTCTGCATTAAGCACAGTTTCCCTTAAGAGCACACAGTGAACACACTCCACACTCAGTCTGGGGTCTGGATTTCCCTGTCTCTCTCTCTCCAGGCCCCAGTAAGACTCCCCACTGGCACAGCCGTAAAGTTGAGGCCTTAGCCAAATGCCCAAGCCAAGTCCTCTACCACTCTCTCTGTGAAACCAGTGCTCTGTGTCCCTGCTCCAAGTAGCTGACACACACACTCTTTGAGATTTGATTTGCCCAGACACACACACACACACACACACACACACACACACACACACAAACACCTGGGAAAGGCTGGCACAAATTTACTAGCTATGGCGCGCTGCCCAGACTATAAGGTAGTTACTGTCACCAGACACTCCAAAGCCAGCTACTCTAAAACTCTAACAAGGGTACCCAATTATACTGAGTGAAATGAATACTACTACAAATGGTAGTGTTTGACCAATGTAGTAAGTCTTTCAGGGGTGGCCATGGTGTCACCAAATAAATATAAGTACTCCCAAAGGTTAAAATATTCTCTAAAGGACCAGCCACAATGAACAGTTTAGATAATTTGAGTCATGATCTATAGTGCAGTAGGTCTGGGTTTGAGTCCTAGCTAATAATGCTTTATTGGGAGTTTGGCATAATGGTTCCGGTGTTTTCCTTACAAACACAAAGTGCAGGGTTTAATTCTCACACAAGGTAACTAACTGGATAAGCTTAAAATGATCCACAATGTCAGTTAGCCTAGTACTAATCTATGACCCTAATAGATAATAAAAAACAAGAAAATACTAAATATCTATTTACAATAAATACCAGAGTTTCAGTCACAGGAAATATTAAAATAACACAGATGAATAGATTCACACAGATACAGGAAAACAGTACTTAGCTAATCTCACTATACTTTCCTGACTGATCTAAATAATTACTATTCCCTAGTTCCCTTACTAGAGCAAGGCAAGATGACGTAGATAAGAGATCCTTCTATGTCAGGTTCCAAAAAACAGACTGCTCTGAGACTTCAGTCTCATCTAGTATTAAAACATCATTTTAGTCCTGGGTTATATAACGACATCACATACATCTGGTCATCTGACCTCTGGTTCCCATACTACCCCCCTTTACTAAAAGCTGCCAGGATTTAATACAGATGTGTTACCTTACACACCTAGAGCTTTGCTAAGATCTGTTGTAGCTTCTGGAAGTCAAAAACAATTTCAAACTTCCACTCTTCCTGGGTAGCAATTAGTTCACTGCTAGAGACAAAACAGAAGGCTTCCTAGTATAGACTTTTCATCTCTGGCTGCATTGAGACCTGTGAGATGCAATCTTTATGGCCTAAATTAAATAATTTAATTTCAAACTGTTTTTCAAAGTTAGCTGGACTGAGATTAACCTCTTCTTTTCCAGTATCCCCTGTTACAATGCATTAAGTTCCACAGTTACAATACAGTCTGTCATGCATGTATATTTCTTTTATGTCAAGCAACTTTACAAATACATTTTTCAATACAAGCATCTGTACAAATCAGTTTGATATGCAAAATTACTTATAATTCTTTACAAACCTCCGGCTAGCTATGCTGGCATATGTTTCACATCCACTGCCCTACTTCTCCTAGCATAGCTGGCAATACCTCATATGATCACAGGTACTATAATGCATTTCTTGGTATTAAGTTTTAAACATGGTTTTGGCACCAAGCATTTATCTGTGTTAGACCTTCCTACAGAGTGTTCTTATCCTGGATGGATTCAGTGACTGCTCCCAATTTGCAGTCTTCTGTGGACTTGGTTAGCCAGAGGCCTTTGGCATTGTCTTTGACATCCAAGAAGTAGATGTCAAAGAGGAGTGAGCCTAGGACAAAATCATTGTGGACTCAACTGGTGACCAGCCTGTTTCTGGAGGTGTCACACTGATTCTAACCTACTGGGTCCAATCAGTGAGTCATCTAGCCATCCAATATGTTATAAAGAGGTTTATGTCTAGTTCCATAAATTTGTTGACAATCCCCGAGTAAGGTATTGTATCAAATGCTTTATCCAGATCTAAGCAGACAATATGCACAGTTTTCCCATCATCCATTGCCTTAGTGACCTTTTCAAAGATGTCCACCAGATTCAGTAAGCATAACCTTCCTTTGACAAAGCCAGACTGAGATGGATCTAGTGTCTAAAGGTCTGATATGTCTCAGTTGATAATTTCCGTGATATTTTTTTCCATAGCTTTGCAAATAAGACTAGTCAGACTAATGGGTCTGTATTTTCCAGAATCTATTGAAGGTCCCCCTTATGAAGTGGGATGATCATCGCAGTCCTCCTTTCACTCAAAGCCTGTTTTAAGACTACAGTTAAAAGTCTGCAGGGTCCCTGATAAGTCGTATTTTAGACTGTTCAGAAGGCATCCTGGGATGTTAGTGAGGCCCACTGAGATTGTATTTCATGGCTTTAGTGAGCACAGCCAATGCATGCTCCCTAGTTATAGCTAGAGGGGTTATGTTTGAGGGCATTTTGGGGGATGTTCAGGGGTGAGATGGAGCTAAAGTTGGAACTGAATGTGTCTGCAAACAGATCCACTATATCACCAGACTCAGTGTTTGTGGCACCATTAACTACCCGTTCAGCACATTGCTGTGTGTGCCTTTGAGGTTTCTGACATAGGCAAAGAAGGCCTTATGGTTATCTTTCACCCTGGGAGGCTATCTTAACCTCAGAGTTGGCTTTGCTTGACCTAATTACCCCAATTTGTTGACTATTTAGCTTGAAGACAGAGTTTTTATCTTTATGGGAGCTACCCTTCCCGATTTTTGCCATAATCTTTTCCTTTTGTTGTATATCTTGTTTAATTTGGGATGCCACCTGAGCAATTTGTTTCTGGCGTGAATCCTCAGCTTAATTCTGGTAGGTACAGTAGACTCTATGTAGCCATTGACATGAGTTTATGGGAGCAATTCCGCATAGGCTGCTGTGTTCTCGGGATTTGGAGGGGCACTGAATTTTAACAATCCATCACTTAATAAAAGATAATTTTCCTTGTAATAGTTCCCAGCTGTTATTGGTTTTAATGGGATTACACAGTTGATTTTGATTTCAGTGTTGGAGCCTCTAGTGGGAGTATTCATTATTTGGTCAAGGGTGTTTGTATTTATGAAGGCCAGGAATCTCTGTCCTTGCAGATATGAGGCTGTGTAGGATTCCCAGTCTATAGAGAGGTAATTAAATCTCATATGAGTAGGGTGGTAGGTTGGATGGTAAGTGTCTCCAGTAGGTCCAGGTATGCATTGTGATCTTCTTGGGACATGGAGGGTGACCTATAGCTGGCTAGAATATGGTACTGGATTTTGTATATGATGATCTTCATAGGTTCATAGCTGTTTACTAGGCTAAAGACCACAAGGGCATTTTTAAGCATAGCCATGCATCCCAAATCTCTGATGAGTTTTGTTACCTTTGATAAGTGTAAACAGGGACTTGGAGGGTGAAATATTTATAAGGGGAGGGGTTCTGGGAGATGAACCATTTACAGGCGCCTATGTCTAGAGACATAGGTGACAAACCAGGGATGAATTTCCTGTTCCCCATCCAATTGTCCAAGTTACAGTTGAATTGGGTTAGGGAGGAACTCTGCTTCACATGGATGTGGAGTCTATTCCAGAGAAGAGGTAATTTCTGGGTTACATACATGCCTCACCAGCAGGTCCTATTTATATCACAGGCAAGGTTTAAGTCTTTAAAACAGGTAATGCTGGTGCTGTTTGTTTTTCGGATATTCAGGAGGTCCATCGGAGTAGGTTCTGACAATGCTATGTATGCCAGGTATAGATCTCTCCCTTTTGGTATGCCAGGAATAGATGTCTCCTCCACAGCATGTAGGAGACAGGATACAGGGATAGGTCCTTGAGACAGTCTGCATAGAACATGTTATGACCTGTATTCTTTTACTGAGGAACCTCTGTGGACATTCCAGTTGTTGGATATGCCTAGTCAGGTACATACCAAAGGGGGCATTGTACTCATTGATAGATCTGCTGAATGCCAAATGCACTGGAACAATGATTTTCTTGGACCTAGATGCCATACCTTTGTTTATAAGTTGAACAGTATAGAATGATTTCCTCACTATTGTAGACATGTGATGGTCAAATCTAGATTACTGTCTGTGTGTGTCCCCATGTCCCTGACTACTGGGTCAACTGTTAGGGGTGTGTTGCAATATGACAGTTACCAGGAGTGGATGACTCCCAAAGGATACTATTATGCATTTCTTGGCATTTAGTTTTAGTCCATGTCTCTGACACCTCTTGTTTGTCTACCTCTTGGAGAACATTTGTGTCAGTGGATGATTCAATGACAGATCCTAATTTGCAACCATCTGCAAAGTTAGTCAGCCAGAGGCCATTGACTTTGGCCTTGACTTCAGAGAGGTATATGCCAAAAAGGAGTGGTCCTAGGACCGATGCATGAGGGACTGTACTTACAACTGGCCTCTTTGTAGAGGTAGACTCCCACGTTCCAACTTCCTGGGTCCTATCTATGATCCATCTGGCTATCCACTGGGTTACATATGGGTTTGTACCTAACCTCTTAAGTTTGTCAACAATACCCAAATGGAAAATTGTGTCAAATGCCTTGGCCAGGTCAAGGTAGGCAGTGTGAACCATTTTGCCCTCATCCATTGCTTTGGTGACCTTTACAAAGAAGTCCACCAGTTTTAATAGGCTGCCCTTAATGAAACTAAATTGGGTTTGGTTCAGTGTCTGGAGGTTTACTATGTCATTATTGATCATTTCCATGATAATTCTTTCCATGGCTTTGCATATGAGACTAGTGTGAGACTTTTGGGTCTAAAGTGTGTTTTGGGTCTATTTCACAGAATATATGTGTGTGAATGAGAGGGATGATAGAGGAATGGTGAGGATGCAGGGAGTAGAGGTGGCGAAGGTGGATGAGTTTAAATACTTGGGATCAACAGTTCAGAGTAATGGTGAGTGTGGAAGAGAGGTGAAGAAGAGAGTACAGGCAGGATGGAGTGGGTGAAGAAGAGTGTTAAGAGGGATTTGTGACAGACGAGTACCAGTAAGAGTGAAAGGGAACGTCTACAAGAGGGTAGTGAGACCAGCTATGTTATATGGGTTGGAGACAGTGGCATTGACAAAAAGGCAGGAGTCAGAGCTGGACGTGGCAGAGTTAAAGATGTTAAGATTTGCACTGGGTGTGACGAGGGTGGACAGGATCATGAATAAGTATTTTAGAGGGTCAGCCCAGGTTGGAAGGTTTGGAGACAAAGCCAGAGAGGCAAGATTACATTGGTTTGGACATGTGCTGAGGAGGGATGCTGAGTATATTGGGAAAAAGATGCTAAGGATGAAGCTGCCAGGTAACAGGAAAACAGGAAGGCCTAAAATAAGGTTTATGGATGTGGTGATAGACGACATGCAGGTGGTTGGTGTGACAGAGCAAGATGCAGAGGACAGGAAGAAATGGAAACAGATTATCCGCTCTGGCGATCCCTAATGGGAGCAGCCGAAAGAAGAAGAAGTGAAACCTTTTTTGTGTGTCTGTTTCAAGAATAAATTCCATTATTGCTGTGGAGCTAACTTGGTACATCTTTCAGCGTGGATTTTTCGGAAACAGTGAGAACATTCAATTTTAAAGAGGAAGTTAGTGCCATTGCTGTGGTATACTCGGGTTGTGGAACCTCTTAGTTGTTAGTTACAAGTAAGTGAAACTTTTGAGTCTGTACTTTCCATGTTCTGTAGATGGCCCACCTTTGTGCAGAGGGATGACTGTTGCTGTCCTCCATTCATGAAGCAGTTGCAGAGGGCCTGATAAATCATGTTTCATGCTATTTACAAAGGTATCCTGGGATACTGTCTGGGGGCATTGATGCAGTACTCTTGGCCTTAAAGAGAGCATTAAGGATCTGTTCCCTATTGATAGCAGGAGGAGTTATATTTGATGATATTTCCTGAGGGAATGTCGATGGGGAGAGAGGGGTTAAATTGGAGCTGAATTTGTTGGCCAGTAGGTTTGCAATATCTTCTAGCTCAGTATACCTGCCTCCACTTGCAATGAGCTCTGAACACAATTGTATATTGCCTTTGAGGTTGCAGACATAGCTAAAGAATGCCTTGTGTTTGTCCTTGGCATGGGAAGCCAAATTTACTTCAGATTTGGCTTTGGTAGACTTTATTTGTCCTTGGAGTTGTTTGTTTAGTTTGATGGCAGTGCTTTTAACCTGTTGGGTGCTGCATCTCCTAATTTTTGCCATGATTATCTTCCTTCTGTTATACAGCCTACTGATGTTGTGATTTCACCAGGGTTTCTTGTTTTTTGAGTTAGTTCTGTACTTCATTCTGGTGGGTACAGTTGCCTCTCTGCAGCTATTAACATGCTTGTATAGGATTTCTGTGAAAAGTTCTGCATAGGCAGCAGTGTTCTCAGGGTTTATGTGGGCTTGAAACTTTGCCAGGTTATCACTTAATATTAAGAAGTTATCCTTAGAGTAGTTCCTGAATATTCCACAGTTAGCTGGGGTTCTAGGTTTTATTTTTGCTTCATAGGAGACCATTTTGTGGTCTGACCTTACCAAAGACGACATTACACTAGTGGGGTGTGCAGCACTCTCCCATATTAGTGAGGACCAGATTTGATATGGTTGCACCCCTCCTTGGTATATTGACAATCTGGTCCAGGGAGGTTGTGTTTACAAAATCCAGGAATCTCTGCATCTGTATGTTTGGTGTTGTATATGATATCCAGTTCATAGTGGGGTAATTAAACTCACCCGAGAAAATGGTATTGGGTTGGTTGGTGAGTGTTTCTACTAAGTTTAAATACATGTTTTTAAAAAAGTACTCAAAACATATCTGGCAGACACATGGGTCTGTTCATGTAATAATCCTGGCTATAATATCTTCTATTTTCACCATAAAAATGTTTCTTAATAACTCACACTTTGGAGTTATCTCAGCTTATTCTCATCCTAACTCTTAACCTCTAGCTAAGATCAATACTGACAAAACAACTCTAACCGGCTCTGTTCATTCTACTTACTCCGACCTAGACTACTGAAATACTATACTGGCTCTCATCTTACTTCTCCGTAGATGACTATAATACTATACTGCTTATTATGTTACCTTGATGTACTTAGCTTTCTTGAAAACACCTCAAAAATTCTTTTTTCCATGTTTCACACATTTAGATATATCTAGTACGCAATCGTTATGTAAGTGTTATTTGTCTTGTACTACTACACATGTATGACTAACTTGACATATATAATATGTATGCGGGGCTTTTCTTCCCTGGCCTCCGCTGAAAATGGGTCTTGTCCCAGTCGGACTCTCCTGGTAAACAGATGTAAAATAAAAATAAATAAATGTTATGGGTTTTCTGGGTCATAGAGGGGGACCTATAGTCAGGGAAGTGGTATTAGATTTTTCACGCGGTGATTTTGACATGGAGTAGCTCAAGTGCATCATCCTGTTTGACAGCCTTGACATATATTTATTTTTGATATAAATCGAGGCATTTCTACCTTTAGTCCCTGTCTGTGTAGTAAATGGTCTAAATGTGTGGAAGGCATTATAACTTTGCACTATCGGTGTGCTCTCTGCACCTTTAAAACATGTCTCAGTGCAGAATAATGTAGAAACACTGTCTTCCCACAACTGCAAATCTGCAAATTAAAATACAAGACTAAGATTCCCGAACAAACTAAAAAATGCAAACGGATAATGTTTTCGACTAAAACATGGAAAAAAGTAGAAAAGCACAAAGAAGTATCACCGCGTAAATTACTATAAGTGCAACTAAAGCAGAATTGAAATTATTCTTAGGTTCATAGGTAGGTACTAGGCTATCTGCCCAAAGGCATTTATAAGCCTAGCCAGAATGTGTTGGCTTTCGCTGCCCCCTTAGATTAGTTCCCTGTGCCTCTGTCCAGCAGGGCCACTGAATTGATCCCCGGGGTAAACTTTCTGTTTCCCATCCACTTGTCAAGGATTCTCTTGAAGAGTGTTAGCGAGGGGCTCTGCCTAATGTAGATTGGAATCTTGTTCCAAAGCATGGGAAGTCTCTGTGACAGGAATCTATCCCTCCAGCACGTCCTATTTATTGTTGTGGTGAGGTTTAGATCCCCAGATCATGTGGCTCGAGGGGATAAGCTTTTCTTTAGGTGGAGCATGTTGATTAGTTCTGGGTTGGACATGGCCTTGTATGTCAGGCAGAGATCACCTCTGAGTAGACGGTATGCAACCGAGTACAGCTGGAGTTTCTTCAGTCGAGCTGCATAGGGCATCTGTTTGAGGCCAGTGATCCTCTTGGTGAGGTACTTCTGTGGTCTTTCCAGCTGTTGCTGGTGTCTTGAAAGATACATCCCAAATGGGGCATTGTACTCTATGATGGGCCTGATGAGCAATGAGCAGAGGGGCACAATGACATCTTTTGATCTGGATGCGAACCCTTTTGTGATAAGGTGTGCCACATAGAAGAATTTTCTAACCACTTTAGCAATGTGATTATCAAAGGAGAGTTTACTATCTACTTGGGTCCCCAGATCCCTTATTACCTCTTCCGTATTTAGGGGACTACCACCTATGCGGTAGTTTGTGGGTACTTTGTTTTTTCCAAAGGGGATGACTAGGCATTTAGCTTGAAGCCATGATTTTGACACCAGGTGTCCATCTCAGTGAGACCCTTTTGAAGGATGTCTGTGTCAGCCGGAGAGTCAATTATAGCCCCTAGTTTGCAGTCATCTGTGAATATGGTCAGCCATAGTCCTCCTGTGCTTGCCTGTACCTCTGAGAAGTATATGCCAAACAGGAGGGGTCCTAGGACTGAGCCCTGGGGAATGCCACTTGTAACCAGTTTAGAGTCAGACCTAGGTCCCGCAACTCTTACCATGTGGGTTCTGTTCATGAGCCAGTTGGCATCCCATCTTGTGACGTAGGGGTTTATGTTCAGGCTGGTGAGCTTGTCTATAATACCAGACTGGGGAATGGTGTCAAAGGCCTTTGCGAGGTCTAGGTAGGCTGTGTGTACCACCTTTCTCTCATCTATAGCCTTGGTAACTGTCTCAAAGAAGTCCACCAAGTTTAGGAGGCATGATCTGCCCTTAACAAAGCTGAACTGGGAGGGTCCAGTGTTTGGAGGTGCCCAATGTCTCTGTAAATGAGTTTCATGATGATGCACTCCATAGCCTTGCAGAACAAGCCAGTCAGGCTTATAGGGCGATAGTTCCCGGGGTATGTTGTGGCTCCACCTTTGTGGAGCGGAATAACCATTGCTGTGCGCTACTCTATGGGTACGTAACCTGTGGAGAGATTGAGTTTGAACACTGTGTTTAGGTGAGGGGTTAGTTCGTCTTTGAGCTCATGTAGGACGCAGCCTGGTTCTCCGTCCAGTCCCATTGATGCTGTGTTTTTGGCTTTGGAGAGGGCTGTTTTAACCAGAGTGTCTGTGATTTCAGGAGCTCTACATTCTTCTGGTATGGTTATGGACCCTTTTGGGGGTGAGGGGGTGAAATCTGCGCTGAACCTGTCTGCCAGGATGTTGGCAATATCAGTCAGTTCAGTGTATTTTGTACCATTCTGCACTAACTCCAAGCAGATCTGAGCATTGCCACTTAGATTCTTGACATATCTAAAGAATGCCTTGTGGTTATCTTTGGAGTCCTTGGCAATTTTTCTTTCGAAACTCGCCTTGGATGATTTTATGAGGAATCGTAGTTTCTTGCTGATACTGATCAGGGATGTCTTCCCTTCTTGGGATTTTACTCTTTTCTGTACTAGTTTCCTCCTTTTATTGTATAGCTTGTTTATGGCAGGAGTCCACCAGACTGGTTTCCTTTTCTTGGAGGAGTGAGTCTTGGTTTTGCTTGGGATAGCACGATCCATGCATTCTTGTAGGGGCCCATAGAATGCATTAGTAAAGGATTTTGCAGCTTGGACAATGTTATCCTTTAGTATGGGGGCTTTGAAACTTTCCACCTCGGTCTTAAGTAACGTGAAGTTTGCTTTTGAAAAGTTTTTCATGGTGGTTTCCTTGTCCAAGGGTGGGGACGGAATGTGGATATCCAAAGTGATTTGTTTATGGTCAGATCTAACCAGTGAGGGATTGACCTCCAGTGTGGAGCACTGGTCGCCCATGTTGGTGATGACCAGGTCCAATATGTTGTCACATCTGGTGGGAGTGTTGACCAGCTGATCCAGGGCGTTTGAGTTTATAAATTCTAGGAAATGTTGGGCAAGGGAGTTAGTACTTGAGTAGTTCTCCCAATTAATGTTTGGGTAATTGAAATCACCCAATATTAGGGTGTTTGGTAGGACCTTTATATTTCCCAGTGTTTCCAGAAATGCGGAATGGGGGCCCTGGGACATGGTAGATGATCTGTAGCAAGCTACAATTTAAATTGCAGTTTTGCCCATTGTTAGTTGCACGTGGATGATCTCTGAAGCATCGTGCTGTGCCACTAACCTGGAGGTGTGGGTATCCTTGATGAATATGGATACACCCCCGCCTTTTGTATTTCGGTCCAGGTTCTGTGGCCGAAATTTATGGTATGAATTGTAGCCCAGTAGTGTTGGGGTGCTCTCTGGAGCCTTAAACCAGGTTTCTGTTACTGCACATATATCGATTTTCTCCATACTGAGGAGTGCCTTGAGTGCGTGCATTTTGAGGTTTAGACTTCTGGCACTGAGTAGCATCACCCTCAGTTTTTTGTTACTTGTGCTATTTATGGCAGTGGGTTTGTCTTTTGAGCCTTGCCTAAAAAAGGCACTATGGGGGTGGCAACAGCCTTGGCCAATATTCGAAAGCCTAAGGGTGACAGGTGCAAGCCGTCTCTAGCGAAGCAGTGTGGCTTGTCGAGCATGGTATCCTAGGTGGACAGACACTGGATTCCCTTTGAATGACACCAGAAACTTAGCCAATTGTTGAAATTGATAATTTTTTCTTTATACTGTGGTATCATTCTTGGTGAGGGCAGGATGCTACTCAGGGTCAGGGTCATACTGGCCTGGGCTACAAGATCAGAGAGCTCTACCATGTCTCTTTTCATGTAGTCCAGGGAGGTACGGCTCAGGTCATTCACACCAACATGGGCAATGACACAGTCATATTTTTACTTGTTCTGGAGTGACCTGAGTGCTTGTGTTATGTGGCGGATCCTGGCACCCAACAGGCAGCTAATAGTAACCTTCTCCTTATTCAGCCTAGTGAGTGGGACGTCAGTGTGCCTGACTATAGAGTCACCTATTACTAGTATGTTGGGTATGTTATTTTGCCTTAAGGGCTGTGATTGCATAGCACACTGGTTTTGTGAAGTATGTGTTTCATGATTTGTGTTTGGGGGTGGAGATTGCTTGGATGTCTGCTTTGGAGGTCTCTTTTGCTTTTGCAGATTTTTATTTAGAGCCTCCGAGTATGTTTTCGTGTATTTATGTGTGTTTTTTGCTGGTGCTGGTTTAATGGTGGACTGGTGGTGTGATACAAGTATTTCCCTTCTCCTCTTGACTGTCTGATCCAGCCTTGGGTTGAGAGAGCTTAGCCTCCAGTTTGGCTGTATAATTGCATCTCTCACATGTATTAGTGTTTGGTGGTAGGCGGAGAGGGTTGTCTGTGTACATGAGGCAGTTGTAACATTGCCTCAGAATGCCCAGATTCACCAGTTGGACTGGAGAGTATGCCTGAAACTGCCATTTGGACATGCCTGGATAGGTACAGAGAACTGTTTTACTGAATGGCTGGTAAGGTTGAATAGAGAGCCTTGTCCTTCTGTACAGTATAGGAGGGTCTAGTGCTAGAGTTTATAAGTGCTTGCTGTAAGTTTTGAGCAAGTGCTGGGCTGAGAAATGAATGGCTTGAGTGCTTAAGTTGAAAGTTTGTCTAGTGCCAAGGGAAAAATTGAGACTTTGTGGAGCTGGGAATAGTTATACCCTAGCTAACCGGCGATGCCTGGCATGCAAAACCGGGCAAATGCAGTATTTATAGCAGAGAAATGAAAGAGATAGAAATTAGCCCAAAATGGCCAATAAACTACTAATTTCTGGTCTGAAACCACTCCTCCAGGGACAGGTAGGCTGCTCAAAGCTCCCCTCTCTCACAGGTGAACAGAGAAACTTCCTTCTATCCAGGTAAGGTATGGGCAAACACAGAGATTTGTAACACAGCCCTCAATTCAGCATTTAACCTGAAAACTGGACTATACTAGCTTAGAAAGGTGGGAAACAAGTATTTTTTTTTTGTTTTTGTTTTCAGAAAATAAAGCAGATACAATCAAAAAAAAACTCTTTAAATTCTCTTTCTTTTTTGATGAAAAGCTAGTTACAGTTCTACACCTCTGTAAATCTTGGATTTACAAATTACTTTAGGGCTAGTGTGCAATATTTGTACTACACTGCAAGTTCAGAATATCATTGCATCACAGCCTTTGATGCACTGTATTTCATTTTGAGAATGTTTTCTCTTTTACTAAAGCCAACAGCCACTGCAAGTTTAATACTATATGCTTGTGTTGTTTATAGATTTGGGATATTAAGTAGATGCACATTTGTTGCTCACATACAGGACCAAGGTCAGGGAAAAGAGAAAGGTAACATTTCCAGAAGTCAAGAATGAGTACCTCTCAGTCCCACATGGGGTAGGCAAAGTGCAGCTGGTGAGCAAAGAGGCAACAAGGACCAGCAAGACACACAGTGGGCAAAGGTTGCTGAAGATATATGTTCTATGTTCCCATGATGTAGTGGCTCTGCAGTAAACTGATATGGCGAGCAGCACAAGACTAGTATGCCAAAGGATCTGGGTTTGAGCCCACAAATGAAAAACTAATGTGCAGTGACTGTGCATTGAATTGCCAAAAAGAAGGAATTGGGTTTGAGTACTGGGGGATCACAGAATTCTACTGGTCTGGCAGTCCAGAAGATTAAGGCAATGAGCTGTTAATGAGCTGCTTACTGTAGTCCAAGGTTTCATTCCCTCGGCCTCCATTTTCCTACTGTGTGACTTTGAGCAAGTCATTTGAAAAGGGGAATATTAGGATGGCACTCAGTTGGATAAATGGAGATATAACTGTTCTCCAGTATGGCATAACAAACTTGTTGCTTAAATGTTACAGAAGGAGCTTAGCGAGAAGAACAAAAAGTGTTTATATTTATAGTTTATCTTCTTTAGGTGGAGTGGGGAAGATTTTTGGATTTATATACATATTTTATTTCAACCATTTCTTTTTCAGGAAATAGTACTGGTTTCTTATGGAGAATTGCTTTAGAGAAATTCTATAATGATATTAACCACAGGAATATGTTCTGATGCGAGCAGATTGAGCGAGCAGCCAAATGTTTTGTCCAAAGACTGGTAAGGTGTGTAGACAGGTTCAAATCACACCAGAGGTAAATGGGCATTGAAGTAATAGGATACATAGGAGAAGGGGGAGTGCAACAGGACTGCCCACTGAGGTTATGTACTTTTGAAGTTATCTTGAAATGCAAGCAAGAAATAGATTTCTTTGATACAGGTTGTTTTCTTTCCATTCGTTCATATGCTGATGATATAATTTTCATGGTCACTGATTTACTCTTCTCAAAAAAATGAAATTCCATTTTCATGAGATAAAGTATGAGAATCATACCTATTATTTTATCATACAATCTTAGGATCATAGGAAATTACTAGGCTATCGACCCAGGGGTTATTTTAAGCCTAGCCGTTTCAACCCAATGTAATACCGTAGAGGTACTCATGCCATTAAAACTTTCTTGTCTCTGTCTTTCTCTCTCTCTCTCTCTCTCTCTCTATATATATATATATATATATGGGTCCCCTTCACATGGTCAACATTTCAGAATGCTGAAGACCATATGGCCGAGACCATATGATCGACATTCGAAATGTCGACCATGCATAACCGGCATCTGCAAACAGTGCGGAATGGAAAATCTCAGAGTTGGTATATTTAAGTTCCAGGGGCGGGGGGGGGGGTGACGGTTGCAGCGTGAAGGTAAGATTTTGTTTTGTTTTTGTTTTTTTAATATAGTTGACATTTCAAATGTCGATCATATGGTCTCGGCCATATGGTTTTCGACAGTCTGAAATTTCGGCCATATCAAGTAGTCAAGTAGACCCATATATATATATATATATATATATATATATATATATATATATATATATACATATATATATATATATATATATATATATATACACACACACACACACACACACACACACACACACACACACACACGAGTGTACTTTTGAAGAACGAAAGTTCACTACTTCGAACTTCAAAAGTACACCCACAGTAACGCAAAAGTGCACTTTCACGAAAGTAAACTCTCGCGAACCCGCTAGACCGAACAGGCTAGCAGTCACGGACCTTAGGGTTAGGGCACGGGTTAGGGTAAGGGGATAATTAGTAGGGCTATCCCCTTACCTTGACCCATGCCCTAACCCTAAGGTCCATGACTATCGCACCACAATGGATGACATAGCCCGTTTTTCAATGTTCTCCATTGTGGTGCAGTAGGTTCGGTCTAGTGAGCTTAAGCGAAACTGCACTTTTGTTAAAGTTCACTTTCGCTTAAGTGGGGATGTACTTACCCATTTCGAAAAAGTGAATTTTCGTTGTAGGAAAGTACACCTATATATATATATATATATATATATATATATATATATATATATATATATATATATGCAAAACTGAAGTAGATTCTATGCACATAACACTCAGTAATGTAAGCTCTCAGTATTATATGTAATAAATAAGAAAGAAATAAAGGTTGTGGTGAATGAATACTCTGGCCTAAAATGTGAAATGCCATGAATATCCCATA
This sequence comes from Protopterus annectens, assembly GCF_019279795.1. Classification (NCBI taxonomy): domain Eukaryota; kingdom Metazoa; phylum Chordata; order Ceratodontiformes; family Protopteridae; genus Protopterus; species Protopterus annectens. The sequence continues at coordinate 397,626,122 of NC_056740.1, read as the reverse complement.
TACTCAGACAATCCAAATCTGGGAGTTATCAGTATTTTACCCAGTGAAATAGAAAATCAGGGGCCCTGATAATTTTGTATGGAGGATCAGTTGAACAGGTTCATGTTTTGATGATGAAAATTCAGTCTTATTTATGGGTTTTGATCTATTTTATTAATCTAAGAAAATGCAAAGGTTTTTGGTTTAATGGGTGGTTAGAAAATATTTTATTTAATTCAGAGGAATTTAAAGTTTTGGGTGTGACATTTGGAAATCTGAATGGATTCAAAGAGAGCGGCAAGGTTAAAGTTGACTTGTTGTTTTTTCATATCTTATACTAACATTTTTTTTCTTCATTTACTTAACTCACAGTTTTTCATCTAATCAGGAAACAGCCTGTTTTGGGGAGTTGTGGAAGTCATCTTGGAGAGAGTATTTTTTTCCTATAAAAAGAAGAACAAATGCTATAATTTCTGGTCAATGAGCCATATTTTTTCAATTTAGAGTTGTTTTTGATTGGTTCTTTCAGGTTAATTGTTTGTTATTCACTATAGGGATTGGTGCTCTGTACACCCCTGTTTTGAGGTGTTCAACTGAGCAGTGGATAGAGTGCACAATTCAAATTCTTCCTTTAATTTGGTACCATCACACCATTTACATTTTTATTGTAGGCATTACACAAATTTTACACAGAACTAAATTGACTTTCATTGATAAGCACTAAGCTGCAACCAGCTGCACTGGTCTGCTCGCTACCGCTCTAAACGACCTTGAGCCTGCTGTTCAGCCATTGTATCCAGGTAACTATCACTATGGTATTATTATTATCAAGCCCCCCTCCCTCCTTTCTCTATTGTGTTATCACTCTCTCTGTCCTTTCTTAATTCCCCGTTGAAGGTCTATCACTTAAAAGCATTGGATAATGTGGAGGGTCAACAAACCAGACCCTCTATCATTGCAGCATTCCAGCACTTGGTATCTAAATTTTATATGTGAGAGATCTAACTTCCAAGAACATTTCAAGGCATCCCTCTCCCAGTTTGCAGCAGTCAGTGAGCACCACATCACCACACACCCCACTCCTACGAATGTAACATTCTCAAACAGACAACACAAAAATGTTATGCTCTGAGGACACTAAAAGTCTTTATCAAAGCCTCCTAGAACTCTAAGGTAAGGTATCAGTGTAAGCGCCTTAATACAACCACTCCACGTACCCCTACATCAGCAAGTCACCAACAACAAACCTTCCCTAAATTCAGTACTCATAAACTAGCTTCTAGTAAGAATGCATTAGTAGTTAGTAAAGCAATTGTTAGACATACAGATTCCACAATCACCAGATTGATCAAGGACAGGGTTACAGTCAGCTGCCTGTCAGGAGCCAGGACTGCTGACATATCTAGGATTATTAAGACCCATTCCCCTAATAACTATGATTACAACATGATAGTATTCTGGGTGGGACGAGAATCCCTGGTGCACAGCACCCTGATGGGTATGTAGAAGGACATGCTGGAACTTGCTATGCAAGTGTCAGATAAGGGTAAGAGTCTGAGTCTGAGTGGAATCCACCCTTCACCAAGAAAGATGCTTCAATATAAGGAGAAGATAAATGGGTTTAACAAATGGCTAAATACCTGGTGTCATTCTAGGGGATCCAGTATCTATCACCCTGGGATGACATGATCAGCAGTCCATTTTGCTGTGGCAAATATGGCCTGAACCTCTCAAGAATTTCACAATACTGACTAAAGCCTTTGCTACCCCAAAAATGCCTTTTTTAGGCTGAGTTCATTTAATGAACATGCCAACTTCACAGATACATAAAATCCCAAACTGGAAAACATCAAAGTGGCGTAGATAAAGATGAAAGCACTTATCCCAATAAAACATATAAAAGGAATGAAGTCAGTCTCTTGTTTGAAGAAGGATGACTTCGAACTGGATTTATTTTTTTTTACATATAAAATTATTTAGATGATTGAATTTCTCTAAATACTTGTACTCTCGGAAATCCTGTATTGGAATTTTGATTTGTTCTGAGGCATACTCCCTTTATGTGGCCACTTTGGATTGGAATTAATGCAGTCCTCACCTGCAGGTGACCTTTGATTGTATGTGTAGTGTAAGGAAAGCACTCCTTCCATGCCTGGGTTTTATGCCTACCATACCTTTAGATATGTTGTTAACTGTGTGAAGCCTCTTTTTCTCAGTGAGCATGCCCCTTCAAGACTAACACCCAGAGACACAAATAAGATGTTCTTCGAACTCCAGCTCACCATAGGCAAGTCAGACTTTCAAGATATAGCATGTTATAGATTTCCCTCTATGACCCCAGATGATCATAAACAGTTCCAATATTGTCCTTGAAGATATCTTTAGAAGCAGCAACTCTGTAATCTTCAGTGACTTCAACTACCCCTCCATAGATTGGAGCACATACACCTCTAACATAGGCTATGAACAACAATTTTTGCATTTTGCAAACAAAAACTCCCTGGATCAAACTATCATCAGACTCACTAGAGACAGAAACACACTTGATTGGTTCTCACTAACAGAGTCAGTGCATGTTCCACTCCTGTATGTCCCTCATTGGTCAAGTTAGAACATCAGCTTGTGACCTCTATTCTCAGCACTTCCATTCCTCTAGCAATCATCTTCACCCTCTTCACAGACTTCAAAAAGGTGAAACTTACACAAATGTATAATAAAATCCTCTAAAGTTATCTGTGACATTCCAACAGTTGACCCCACATATGAAACTAGCTACACTAAGGATTATGTCTGTTTAAATACATGCATCAATCCAGCATTCCCTGCTAGAACAAAATACACAGGGACAATCAAAAACAGCCCAATATGATGGTCACTCAACATACACAAACTTTATAACAACAACAAAAAAATAAACTCCTTAAAATACACATTAGCACTAGAACTCTCAAGTTTGAGAATGGTATAAAGCACCTTACCAAGAAGCTGAAGTCCGCTAGAAAAGCACATCTCCTTTTACTCCATCAACCTGAGAAGCCAAGTAAACAAAACTGCTGAATTCCATTTTTGGATCTCACAGCACTCACTTGACATCATAACCCTTAGTGAGACTTGGTTAAAACCCCACATCCCAGATAAAGACATCCTTCCCCCTGGCTATAGCATCATAAGACTCAAACAAACCAAAAATAAAAGGAGGTGGTGTTGCTATCATGTACACTGAAAACCTTGCACTAACCCCTCTAATATCTCCCTCCCCTCTAGACTCTCCTGCAGAACTTCTTTTGGCAAACTGTAAAATCACTCCCCACACCTCACTTAACATTGCTGCAGTCTACATGCCACCTGGCAACAACATCACAGTATTGGAAAGTATTCTTTCTTCTGTGCCCTCTGACCTCCACAATGAGACTATAATCATGGGTGATGTCAACATCAATTGGTCAACCCTCACCACCATATCCCCCTCCACCTCCATTAACGTACATGGTTTCATCCAACTAGTAACTGCACCTACTTATTACACTAAATCAGCTACCCACTCTGCTATACTTGACTGGATCCTAGTATCACATCCCCAAAAATATCACTTCCCCAAAACCCTACCTAACTCCCTCAGTGACCACTCACCAACCAAAGTCCTCCATTTAACTCCACACATACTCAAACCCCACACAATCAAAGCATGCCGAAAACTAAGAAACTTTGACTCTAATGAACTAAACAGTCAACTCTCAGCTATCAACTGGACCTTTCTCAGCCAATTACCCCTTGATGAAGCTGTCACAGAATTTAATAACATATTCCTTAACATTCATAATGCCCTTGGCCCCATACACAATGTCAGAATAAAATCTGCCGTATCCCCTTGGCTAACTCCCTCCACCCACTCCCTAATGGCCCAGAGGGACAACATTTGGAAACTCTGGACCAAAACTAAAGTGCCCATTCACCTCCAACAATATAGACAACTTCATATTCTATCACCCCTCTCTAAGATATTAGAAAACTGTGCACACAAACAAATCCTACATTACCTTACACAAGAGAACCTAATCACCCCCACCCAACATGGCTTCTGCCCTGGCCATAGTACCTCTGCTGCTCTCATCTCCTTCATAAACACCATCTCTCAAGCTAGAGACCAGAATAAACTAGCCTCCTGTCTCTTTCTTGTCCTCTCAACGGCATTTGACACTGTCTCCTACCCCCTCCTCTTAGTCAAACTCTCTCAATTAAACCTATCCATCACCACAGTCTCCTGGTTCTCCAGTTACCTCAGCAATTGCTTCCAATCTGTCAAACGGAGCTCAGAAACCTCCCCTGAACTCCCTATACAGATGGGAGTACCCCAACGGTCAATTCTAGGACCACTGCTATTTAATATTTTTACTAATCATCTACCCCTACCCCACACTCATCACTAGTGCAGTATGCAGATGAATCCACTGCCATCTCCATAACTGATACCCTCCTCAAGCTCCACACTATAAGACAGGGACTCCTTCTTGTCCACTGAAAATTGTCTCAACCCAAACCATCTTATCTTAAATCTAAAGAAGAACAAACTCTTACTCTTTGTACCAAAAACAATGGCCCACCTGAAACCATCCTTTTACCTCACCTCCCACAATAACACCCCCATCTCAGTGGAAAGCCCCCCAAACTCCAAGGTGTCATTATTGATGATCAGCTAAAATTTGACCTGCATGTTCTAAGTAACAAAGAAAACCCATCAAAAACTTGGTCTCCTTTACAGAAACAGAAACTTTCTCTGTAGTACCGCTGAAATTGCTCTATCACATGCCTACCTACTACCAACCCTTCTATACGGCTCTCAAATACTCACCAATTTACAGACCTCACTTATTTCTAAACTAGAATCCACTTATAACAAAATAGCTAAATTTGCTGCCGAACTATCAAACTCCACTCATCACTGCTTAGCACTCAGAAAACTGAAATGGTCAGAATTCCCCCATAACCTATTCCTTCCCCAGCTTCATATAATTCATTCCATTCTATACCAGTTGACTTTCTGCCCTAGTATCACATCCATCATCTCTTCCTGCACCCCAGCTAGAACACTCTGGAGCTCTGAGCAACATATTTTATCCATTCACAAACCCAAGATCAACCTTTATAGCTGCTACCAGACTGAAACTGGAACAAATTGCCACTTGATATCCAACACATCAGATCCAAACTCCAATTCAGAAAGGCTGTAAAAAATCACTTAAGCAAAAATAAACTATGTCAATGCTATCTCCCCACTGACTGAAGCAACTCTCTAGGCCACCCATCTCGCACCTTTCCCCTATGGCAGTGAAACCCCAACCTTCCTCCTGTCTCTCTCCTGTTCAACTCTGCAAGCCATCTTACCAAACTTTCTGTCCCTAACCTCACTCTTATAAAATCCTTTCATACTACCAGCTCTTCTCCTACTCTCAGCCAGATTAATCTGTATTGATGCATTGCTTTTAACAGTAGAAGGACTAACCTTAGGAACCCATACTCAGCCACCTTTTACTACACAATAACCATTAGCCCTTGCCCTGTAAAATTTATCTGTATTATTTCTTTATACTCTGCAGTGTACCTTAATAAGTGCTGATATGTACAAACTAATTACCATTCATGTTAACCTGCTTTTCTATATATCTACTTACATTTGTATGTACTGTATGTATCAATGTATCTATTGTAGGTATCAATGTTTGTATTAACTGTGGGGCTTCTCTGACCGGGTCTCCACTGAAAAAGGACTCTGTCCCAGCTGGGCCAACCCGGTCAACAAATGCCAAATAAATAAATAAAAAATAAATAAATGATCCTGTGAACTGAAACTAGCATCTCAGACAAAAGATAACTACAAATCCTTCTTCACGTACCTTAGAAAACAAAGAAATAGTTTTGCATAAACAGGTCTGGGTTTGTAGGTTCCTTGGGTTTCTCTTAGAGCTCTGTGTGTTCTTTCTATTATTATTTGTTTTACTGTTCCAGGTTCTTTGAGCAGTATGCTGAAAATGTGTATTATAGAGGGAATCAGCCCATTGTGGTTTACAGATTCTGGGATGCCTCTTATGATAATATTATTCCTTCTGGATCTTGCTTCCAGGTCTGTGATCTTGTCTTGGATATTTTGAATTTCTTTGTTGTGGGAGTCAGTTTTTTTTGTTATTAGAGTTATTTTCTCCTCATGTTCCATGGTTTTGGCTTTAGATTTATCCAGTCTGTCCATTATCTGGTTAAAAGTATTTCCAAATGATTGTAGTTGTACATATAATTCTTTTATTGCCTCTTGGATGGGAAGTAAGGCTGTTTTAATATCCTCCAGATTTGCTGGTTGATCAGATGTATTTTTGTTTCCAGTTTTGGGTGTATCTGTTTGTTTTATAATCTTCTGCCTTTTTGAGTTCAAATCTTTTTCCGGAGATAGTAAATCCGAAAGTTTGGTTTTAGTTGTGGTAGTGTCCATGTTTTTATCTTCTTTCGACATCCTGTGGTGTTTATTGTCTTCAGTTTTGAATGTATTTTCCAGTAAGCAGGACTGAGAGAGCACACGGCTTAAGTTAACTTCTCTGCATCCTTACCAATCTTAGTTGATTATAAGCTGGACCTGTCACTTTTCCTTGGTAACTTTATTTCAGAGTTAAATAGAGTTGATATTTCAAGATATTTTGTCGAAATTGGTTCTGAATAGTCTTCTGGGTTATTTTTATTTAAGATATTTAGAGGAGGTAAGGATTAGCAGTGCTTACAGAACAGCGGCCATCTTTGAATCTGTTAAACTTTCAAGATGCCAATACAATCTTGCTAACTATTAAAAAAAATGGAGGAACTGTTAACTGGAACAATAATACAATATCACTGGCCCAAGATCTCCCCCTTCAAATAAGGCAAGCAAGACAACTTCTCTCTCCTTATTGTAAGTTCCTAATTGAAAGAAAAATAAAATTTCAAATGAAATACCCTAACACACTAATTTTTCACTCAGAAGGGATTAAATATACGGTCACTAACCAAAAGGAAGCCAGAGAAACCTTCCCAGCTGTTTTTAAGAAAATTCCAACAATAGATCGCTAAATATACTCACCAGAGTGTTGTATGAACTTTGGATGAACGATCGATCACCTCTCGGCCCTTCAAGACTGTTTTCTGCTTTCCACTGTGTTGTTGGAACTTTTTTGACCTATACCAACAGCCTGCTAGTTCTGGTATATCAGAATAATCACCATGAGGCCGACCGAGAACAAATAGACCTGCCTCCTCCTTTCCACTTTCCCACGACAGGAACCAAAAATATCCCTCCATGCTCTACACCAGTTTCTTCAAAAATGTGACACTTCCAGGATATCCAGCGGGTTTTGACCATCCCCCTATGCTCACTCAAACTGTTAGAAAGCTCCTCTACATATAGGTTCATAGGTTCATAGGTTCATACTAGGCTATCTGCCCTAGGGCATTTATAAGCCTAGCCAGAGTGTGTTTGGCTTTCGCCACCCATTTTAAATTAATTTTGCTATGCCTATTTTTGAGGTTAGTATACTGTGCCTCTGTCTAACAGTGACACAGAAGTGATGGCCGGGGTAAACCTACGATCTCCCATCCACTCATCAAGATTCCTCTTGAAGAGAGTCAATGTGGGACTCTGCCTAACTTGGACTGGGATTTTATTCCAGAGTGAAGGGAGCCTCTGGGTTATGAATCTGTCCCTCCAGCATGTCCTATTTATTTCAGTGCTGAGGTTCAAGTCTCTCGAGCACGTAGCTCGATGGGATTTGGATTTTCTGAGGTGCAGCATGTCCATTAATTCCGGGTTGGACATGGCTTTATACGTCAGGCACAGATCGCCTCTGAGCAGGCGGTATGCCACTGAGTAGAGCTGGAGTATCTTTAACCGGGCAGCATATGGCATCTGTTTGAGCCCTTTGATCCTCTTGGTGAGGTACTTTTGGGGTCTTTCCAGTTGCTGCAGGTGTCTGGTAAGGTACATCCCAAAAGGGGCATTGTACTCAATTATGGGCCTGATGAGGGATGAGTAAAGAGCCATGATGACCTCCCCTGATCTAGATGTGAATCCCTTCATGATTAGGTGGGCTATATAAAATGTTTTTCTAACCACTTTGGCCACGTGGTTGTCAAATGAGAGATTGCTATCAACTTGGGTCCCCAGGTCCCTAATGACTTCTTCTGTACTTAATGGATTACCACCTATGCGGTAATTTGTGGGCACTTTGTTTTTGCCAAAGGGGATGACTATACACTTTTTGGCATTTAGCTTGAGGCCATGGCTCTGGCACCAGTTGTCTGTTTCTATGAGGCCCTTTTGGAGGATGCTTGTGTCGGCTAGAGAGTTGATTATGGCGCCCAGTTTGCAGTCATCTGCGAACTTGGTCAGCCACAGTCCTTCCGTGTTGGCCTGTACCGCCGAGAAATATATACCGAACAAGAGAGGTCCCAGGACTGAGCCTTGTGGGACGCCACTTGTAACTGGTTTGGAGTCTGACATGGCTCCAGCAATTCTAACCATGTGGGTTCTGTCCTTGAGCCAGTTTGCAACCCATCTAGTGACATAGGGGTTTATATTTAAGCTGGTGAGCTTATCTATAATGCCCGAGTGGGGTATTGTATCGAAGGCTTTTGCGAGGTCCAGGTAGGCTGTGTGGACCACCTTCCCCTCGTCAATGGCCTTGGTGACTGTTTCAAAGAAATCGACCAGGTTTAAGAGGCAGGATCTGCCCTTAACAAAGCCAAACTGGGTAGGATCCAGTGTCTGTAGTTCCCCAATATCTTTATTTATGAGGTCCATGATGATCCTTTCCATAGCTTTGCAGACCAAGCTAGTCAGGCTTATGGGGCGATAGTTTCCAGGATCCGTTGAGGGACCACTGTTGCTGTACGCCACTCTTTGGGTACATATCCTGTAGTAAGGCTAAGATTGAACAGTAGTTTTATGTTTGGGTTTAGCTCTTCTTGGAGTTCATGTAGGACGCAGCTCAGGACACCATCAGGTCCCATTGATGCTGTGTTTTTTGCTTTGGAGAGGGCGGCTCTTACCTGAGCATCTGAGATGTCAGGGGGGCAGCACTCTGTTGGGATAGATATTTGCCCTTTTGGTGGGGAGAGGGGGGAGAAGTTTGCACTGAACCTGTCAGCTAGGATGTTGGCAATGTCTGCGGGCTCGATGTATTTTTTGTCATTTTGGACTAATTCTGAGCATATCTGGGAATTGCCACCCAGGTTCCTAACATAACTAAAGAAAGCCTTGTGATTATCCTTAGTGTCCTGTGCAATTTTTCTCTCGAAGCTGGCCTTAGACGATTTTATGAGTGCCCGTAGTTTTTTGCTAATACTGATCAGAAATGCCTTCCCTTTTTGGGATTTTGCTCTATCATGTAGTAGCTTCCTCCTTCTATTGTATAGTTTGTTTATGGCTGGGGTCCACCAGACAGGATGTCTGCCTTTGGAGGATTGGGTCTTGGTTTTATTTGGGATTGCATGATCCATGCAATCCTGAAGGTGTTCATAGAATGCGTTTATAAAGGATTCTGCGGTCTGGGCCGTATTTTCCACAGGCCCGGGGGCTTTGAAGGATTTTGCCTCGGTTTTGAGGTGTGTGAAATTTGCTTTAGAGAAGTTTTTCACTGTGGTTTTCTGGGCAGGGGGTGGGGTCGGGATGTGAATATCCAGTGAGATTAGTTTATGGTCTGATCTTACCAGTGAGGAATACACTTCTGGTCTGGAGCATAGTGTCCCCATGTTGGTGATGATCAGGTCCAGTATGTTTTCCCTCTTGTGGGAGTGGTAACAAGTTGTTCCATAGCATTTAAGTTTATAAATTCTAGGAACCTTTGGGCTAGGGTGTTGGAGCTAGAGTAATGCTCCCAGTCTATGTTTGGGTAGTTGAAGTCGCCCAATATAATGGTGTTTGGAGAGACCTTCATATTTTCCAGTATTCTCAGGAAGGCCAAGTGGGGTTCCTGTGTTTGGGAGGGTGGTCTGTAGCAGGCTATAAACTGGAAGGCAGTTTTACCCACAGTTAGTTGCACATGGATAGTCTCTGATGCTTCATGCTGTGCCACCAACCTGGAGGTGTGGGTATCTTTGACGAATATTGATACTCCCCCTCCTTTTGTGGTTCGGTCCAAGTTTTGGGGCCGAAAAGCATGGTATGAGGTATAACCTGGTAGTGCTGGGGTGCTCTCGGGAGCCTTGAACCAGGTTTCTGTTACTGCACAGATATCGATGTTCTCCATGCTAAGGAGAGTTTCGAGTGTGTGCATCTTGAGGTTTAGACTTCTGGCGTTGAGTAGCATTACTCTTAGTTTCTTATCCCTTGTGATACCTATGGAGGTGGGTTTGTCTTTTGAGCCTTGCCTAAAAAAGTATGATATATGAAACGAGTGACGAATGTTCAGACTGCAAAAATGCAAACAAGGGGAAAAACATTTTACAATGAAGTAAAATAAAACTGGATAGACTGTTAGAAGTTACTAAGAAGACAGTAAATACACACACTCATTTCAATCCTTCTCAATGCAGTTAGTTTTGCAGTGCAGACCGTGTTTGTTGACTAGTGTATTATTAACTTGTTATCATTGCTTACATACTGCATATACACTGAAGATAGAACCGATTTAGAAAAGGATGCTCGTTCAATACTGGTCTGCTATTGTTACATAATTCTAATTTACCTTATCTGCTTTCCAGGAATAAGAATTGGAAGGGGGAAAGGGAAGGAAAAGAGAAAAAGAAAAAAAAAATGCTGCAAAAGCAATAGCTTGCTATTAGATCTATTTTACAAGATATAAAAGCACAGATCGGTATGCATACATACACACACAAGCATGCCAAGATATGTATATATCCCTCCTTTTATCCTACAGCTTTTGTTTGGATGGATACAAAAAAGTGAACTAGTAAGATCTTAAATAATAGCCATTGTATTTAGGAACAGTGATAAAAGAAACAATACATCACTAAGAAAGTCATTCACTATTAATAATGTAGAAGTACATACAGACCTGGATTACGAACACAACTAAAATAAAAAAGTTCACCTAAACAAATACTTTTTAGGTATGTAAGCCTTCTAATATCGCTGTACCAATTTAGTGGTGTTTTGATTTGTTACTATAGTTACTATATGTCCCTGCATGGCATTTTAATAATGTATTGCCTTTAACATAGCTCACAGGATCCTCAAACTGTCAAGATATGACAGCATATTAGCACTGACTTATTACTTTATTCATCTGAACAGTTCAGAATAGTAAGTCTGTTATTCAGTTTTCAGATGTGGAAATGACAGTAGCTATAGCTAAAAACACAATATGAAATATAGAGAAAAGGGTTGCAAAGCTCTTAATTGCTTCAATAGACAGCAAGTTCTTATTTGATTTTAACTTGAATGTAAAAATGAGGATTATAACCTTAAACAGAATGTAAATTGTTCCCTGATGATTTTAAACAAGACAGCACAAAACGTAACTAAACTATAATTTTGCATAGTGTCTATAAAAGGAAGGAAGGAAAAAAAAGAAAAAAGAAATTCATGTCAAGACATATAAGTGCTGCAGAAATATAGCAAATACACTATTTCTCAAGACCGACACTTTCTAAAACATTTTTACACATATTTAGGAAGAATTACTTTTTCTTCCTATGATATACATGACATAGTAGGAGTCTAATTCAGAAATTACCTGTTTGTCAATTCGGAAATTATATGATTCGTGCTGCTGCACTTTCTCATCTCTCTTTGTATGTCCTGTCGACAATGAAAACAAAAAATCATAGATAGTATGTGAAGCATTTCTTTAACTATTGTAGCATGAAAGACAGTAGTCCTTACCTGAAAATATGAAGGCATACTATTAAATATGCCTTAAGAAATTTATGTCAATAAATCAGGAAATCCTGAAAGAATGGCATTAACCTGCTAAAGAGGTTTCGATTCCCACAGTAGACAGGATAAGTCTCAAATCCCTTTCTCAAGATGAGAGACAAAAGCAGGTAAAATATTTAAACAGCGGTGGTGGTGCTGCGGTAGCGTTGTCGCCTCACAGTTAGACGTTGCCCGTTCGATCCTCAGTTAGAGCGTCTTCTGTGTGGCGACATGCGTGAACGGGCGTTCCTTCATTGAAGGTTGTGCATTAGGCCCGGCAAGCCAGCACGTAAAACTCTACTGCCAATCATTAGCGGACCAGAGTTCCGCTGTGGCGACCCCTAACCGGGAAAAAGCCAAAAGACACAAACAAACAAACTGTAGAGCACACCAAAGTTGATGGTACAACAGATGTTGCATTAATATGCATTCTCTGAACAATAAGACATAGGCTCTAATATCTGGCATTACTGACAGACAGACAGTAATTCTTATATAAATTTATCCAGTACTTTTTGTTTTGAAGATTAAGGTTGACTATCTCACTGGGGTACTTTAGTACAAGCAGACTTATTAATGTATTAATAGTAAAACTATCTTTAAAATGCAAAGCTAAATAATACAATCCTGTTTTCTTGTAAGTCAATATGCAAAACATTGTCTGCTTTATAGACTGCAATTTGTATATGTTATGTACAACAACAATTTGCCTGATAGAACATTAAATTGCTTTTTAGCATTAGGTGTTTATTTAACTAAGTAGCTTCTGAAACATAAATGTATTAGTGATGTTATTTGTTTTATAACAGCTCTTCTGTTTCACCTCCACAGCAATGACTTGCAGACAGTGATCAAGACAGTCATTGAGATGTACACTCAGAACAGCATTACTAGTTACCTTAATGAACTCTTTTCTCCCTGCCAGTTTTGGTTTAAAGCTAAATTTTTTAAGACAGATGACATTTTGAAGAATGGCATTTTATTCTCATGGTATTTCACGGGTTGCCCTTTATAAATCCTCAATATGCACAGTACTATTCATACCATGAAGGGAAAAGAAATAACATTAATGAAAAGGAGGCAGAGAGGAACAGAAAACAAAAGAGAACATATAAAATAATTCTAATTTGTTTTTTTTTCTTTTTTTGTGTCTATACTACTTCAAGGTTAGTGAAAATAGTTAAACGATATAACTAATAGTTCTACTAATACCTTCTAGTAGATTTTTATATTATACTAACGCTTATTTGTACAGTTATACTAAAAACCTTGTTTAATGGACCTTTACTTAATATAATGGTTCTACTAAGAACTTTTCAAATTACACCTCTCAGTTGTTGATATCACATAGAATGCACACTTTGAATACTCTATTAGATAGATACAAAACTATTGAGGAGAGTAGGGATACTTTAGTGGTGCTTTTTAGGGAATTAGTTTGTTAAGCTTTATCTATGTAGAGAAAACCCTTGCAGGGATACTAGTTTCTATTACTTACCTAAATATAATAACCCATTTCATAATTACTATACTGTACTACAGATCCGTAAAACTAATAACGATTTACTCCCTGCATTATTCCTGGTCCAAGGGGATGGTGGTTAGGCACTGGGTGGGGACGGGAATAAAAGGATGCTTTCTTAATTTTATTTTATCAATACATGAACAGAAATCATCATCACAAACAATCACTCTAGACTTATTTCACAAACAACCCAACTACATAAATGTGGGAATTTGACTCATGGAATATCAAAGGGCTCCAGAATAAGAAGAAAAGAAAACTTTTCCTACACCTCATCCTAAAAGTGAAATCGAACTTCATATTGACCCAGGAAACCCATTTAGCACTTGAACAATGGACAAAAATTAAAGAGAAAAAAATGGATAAGGGATATCATAGCTTCTGAAGGCAAATCTAATACTGTAGGGGTAGCTATAATAATTAAAAAACAGTTCCAAGATAAAATTTTGGAAATCAAAGTGGACAAAGAGGGAAGATGGTGCTATGTAACTAATCTAACTCCAAATCTTCCTAAACCTCTTCTCATCCTTAATGTTTACTCCCTTTGTAAAAAAACAACAAATTTTTCTCGCATCACTATACCCCATCTTAAATAAATTCCAAGATTATTACATGATTCTAGGTGGAGACTGGAACTCATATCTAAATCCTGAAAAAGACAAAACAAGTACAAATATAATACATAATAAACAAGCCCACCTAGCACTAAGAGAACTTATTCAGGATTACAGGTTATATGACCCCTTTAAGTATGGAGATAGTCTAAATAAATCCAAAAGATTCACATTTTACTCCGAATGCCACAAAATGTGGTTGAGAATAGATTTTTTTCTAATTTCAGACTCATTTATCAAATTAGCCATGAAAATGACCGTACACTCTAGATACCTCTCGGACCACTTCAAAATTACTTTAAACCTCAATGGAATCACAATGAATAACACAATGAAAAGAAGCTACAATTAGTCTTTGAACCCCAACCTTCTAACCAAAAAGGAAATAATAAACGACATTCAAACCTTACTCAAATCAACCCTATCTAACATTCTTAACTCCCAAATACCTGTGGATATCGAATGGGCGGCAACCAAAGCCCAAATTAGGGGAATACTTATTAAAAAAGCATCCTACTATAAAGAAAATCAGCTTAAAGAAGAACAGGATTTAGAAGCCAAAATTCAAAAGCTTGAGAATGACCTATTAACAAATTATAATACCCAAACTGAATATGAAATCCTGAAACTTCAAAAAGATTTATACCTATTACATAACAGCAAACTATCCTTTTATGAAACCAAAATGCTAGCTAACTATGCTAACGAAATGCAAATACCATCACGAGCACTGGCCAGAATCATAACCCAAACTAAACCTCCCTCCCAAATATCTGAAATATTCTATGAAAATATCCACTACACGAATACTGAAGATATTAATAAAATCTTCGCACGAATATATTCGCAGACCTATGGAGACCAAACATCAATAGCCTCCAAAGAAAAAAGAACAAGTTTTCTTCAAAGACTCGATTTCCCGAAACTAGATTCAAAACAACAAGAAAAGTTAACTGAACCGATCTCTATCAGTGAAATAACCACAACTATCCACCAAATGAAATCACATAAAGCCCCAGGCCCAGACGGTATCACAGTTGAATTCTACAAAACCTTCTCCCCTATCTTAGCTCAAATTCTAGTCCACATACTGAACTATATAATAAACAATAAAATTAATGACCTACACTTTAATGCATCTAAAACTATTTTTACACTTAAAGATCAAGCTGACCCAAAGAACCCAGATAGCTATAGACCCATCTCACTATTAAACCTTGACACCAAAATACTAACATCCATACTTGCAAATAGACTGAAAAAATTACTAGATAAAATTATCTCCCCCGAACAATCTAGTTTAACAGCACTTAGACAAACAAGTGATAATACACTAACTCTTAATACTCTAATATCCCAGGCTAATCATTATAACCTAAACATATACGCTGTAGTTATTGATGCTCATAAAGCTTTTGGTAGAGTAAATATTGATTTTCTACTCCAAACATTGCCCTATTTTAATATTCCACAAAAACTTATCCAGATTCTGCAAATTATATACAACAAGACCTTCTATATTGCCCACCTTATCATGAAGGGTTTCACATTTAGATCAAGAGAGGTCATTGTGCCCCTGTACTCATCTCTTATCAGGCCAATGATTGAGTACAATGCCCCATTTGGGATGTATCTTACCCGACACCTGCAGCA
This sequence comes from Protopterus annectens, assembly GCF_019279795.1. Taxonomy (NCBI): domain Eukaryota; kingdom Metazoa; phylum Chordata; order Ceratodontiformes; family Protopteridae; genus Protopterus; species Protopterus annectens. Next base: position 397,610,461 of record NC_056740.1, on the reverse strand, counting down.
GTTGGAAAGACCCCAAAAGTTCCTCACCAAGAGGATAAAGGGTCTTAAACATATGTCATATGCTGCCCGACTGAAAAAACTCCAGCTCTATTCAGTCGCATACCGCCTTCTCAGAGGTGATCTGTGCCTGACGTACAAGGCCATGTCCAATCCGGAATTAATGGACATGCTCCACCTCAGAAAATCCAAATCCATCAGAGCCACGAGAGCAAGAGACTTAAACCTCAACACAGAAATAAATAGGACGTGCTGGAGGGACAGATTCATAACCCAGAGGCTCCCTACACTCTGGAACAGAATCCCAATCCATGTTAGGCAGAGCCCCTCACTAACTCTATTCAAGAGAAATCTTGACGAGTGGATGGGAGATAGTAGGTTTACCCCGGGGTTCATCTCTGTGTCACTACTAGACAGAGGCACAGTAAACTAAACCCTAAAAAGGCGTAGTATTCTCATCCTAAGGGGTGGTGAAAGCCACACACACTCTGGCTAGGCTTATAAATGCCCTAGGGCAGATAGCCTAGTACGAACCTATGAACCTATGAACAAGCCTTACACATCTTTATATATTAACAAAACTTGGTCTAACAGAATTTCAATAAAAAATGGAACCCGTCAAGGATGCCATCTATCTCCTATACTCTTTAACTTATATCTTGAACCGGTGGAATAGTCCTTCCTATAGACTCAAAAGTGATTTGAGTTATAGGTTACTTAGGATGCATAGGCATAAAAGTCATTAAATACTCCTGTTAAAGCCAACAAACATATAACAACAATAGCATAGTAACTGAATCCCATTCAACTCTATATAATGAACATTTGCAGTACAGCGTTGTTTATCGCTAGTACAACGTACACTAGAGTCATGTAAATGAGCGTTATCTAGTAGTGTACGCAAAAGGTAAAAAAGACAGTCTATCCGTGGATACTCATGCCTTATAGAGTCCACGCTATTCAACTTTCAAAAGTAATGAATTTTTACGTATGCTGTAGTTGACAAGCAAAAAAGTCAGGCTTATATAACAGTCAATGCAAAGCAAGTGCTTCTACGGAGTCTCTCAGTTCGTATATGCGCTATTGTGAATAGGCAACAAACGAGCTGTAATGGCAGTCAGTGCAAGGCAAGGTAATTTGTTGTTACTATATTAGTACTTTCTTTTGCCTTCAATTTTTATTAACTTTTAACTTCCTAGCTTTAAGCATAGGTTTAATAGGAATTCTATCATTGAGCCCTGGTTCCAAATGTGCTCTTAGGCGAATAATACATTTACTCTCATGTTGTTCAGTGGTGTTGCGTATAGGCCCTCTTCTAATAGTGGGGACATTAACTTGCATAGCCATGATAGAGTTGATTCAAAACCATCAAATGGAGATCAGGAAGTGAGGACTAGACCCTGTGGTAAATGTAACTTGTTACACTATAGACCAGTCAGCTAATTTTATACATCCTATTACACAACGTATGTTCAAATTCCATTGTAATGCTAACTGTGAGACCACACATGTAGTATATCTGGCAATATGCCAATTATGCTCAGCCTTTTATGTGGGTAAGACAGATAGGCGATTAAGAGAAAGAATTAGAGAACATTATTATAATATTAGAATAGGATCTGATAAAAATGCATTATCTAAACATGTTAAGAATAGTACCAAACAACATTATTTTAGATTTATAGCTATGCAAGTTAATGTCCCCACTATTAGAAGAGGGCCTATACGCAAAATTGAAGGCAAAAGAAAGTACTAATATAGTAACAACAAATTGATATTAGTAATCATAGCACTATTTTGATCTATGTGCATGAAAAAATTTTATACTCTGTATTTCATGTATTATTAGCATTTATTATATTTGCATATTGTCTTGTCCATGCAGATATAGTTTTTATTTATATAATATATATATACAATGTTAGATGTTAAAATTAGCAAATGACATACATTTTTAGTAGTCATGGACACAAGTATTTCATCAATTTATATTACAAGAATAGTTATTATTTGCTAGTTAATTGACCAAGATATATTTACATAGTTTTATATTTCATATGCATTTGATGGAATACATTTAGATAGGTATATATACTTTTAGGTGTTTATTTAATGGTTTATCTAATGGTTTGGTATGCATATGCATACATATGATAATGTTTAAGTGTATTGCATGACGCCAGTTTTTAGTGCCAAAGCATGTCCTAATGGAACCATGCGTATCAACATCCGCATACTAATATATAGCACATATATACACATGGCTGTATATTTACACAGTACGCATGCTCCGTTTACACTTATTAGTCCTATACATTTAGTTCTAATATTCTTGTATCCAGCATTTATATATTTTAGGACTCATGTATTTTGCCCTTGTTTTTGAGCCATGTATACATACATGCATTTTAATGTTTACGCTCTAGTATGCATATACAGACCTAGATATTTTATTATATAATTTATATATTTTTTGTGATCAAGTATATATATATTTTTGTGCACATTACATTATATATTATATATTATGGAGAGTATTACTTGCATATTTACTGTTATGAATTATTTAGAATATTTAGTTATGTTTTTAATTTATTTTAGTTTAATATATTTGTATGGTTTATTGTGCACATTTTCATGAGTTTTTATAACTAATTATTTTAAAGTTGCTTTAGAGTTGTACTAAGTAAATATTATGATGTACCTTTAAAACATTTGAATTCATTGTAATTATAATAATTACAGGAAATTGATGGAAGTGATGTCATTAGTTGTAAGAGTATTTAAGACGTGGTTTTAGTAGAATATGTAATGTTTAATGGCCTGATTAAGCCTCTGGGTGAAAGCGCTTGCCGTTCTGTTCAATAAAAGATTTGCTGTATTATATCGTATTGAAGTTGGGTCGATCCTTTTATCTAAGGAGATTATAACTTTGAAAGTACTGCATGCTGAAAAGTATTTAGGTGAGCAGTTGTGGCTGTTGTTACATCGAGCAGTTGGATTTATTGACCCAAAAGGACCGAAGGTTATGTAAGGAAACCTACTCTACTATACTTGGTTTACGTTTAATTCTATCTGAGCGGTTTTTGCTCACTTATTGAAGCGCATACATTGAGAGGTTGGACTAATTGATTTACCTGAACTGCAAGATTCAGTAGGTGCATTTGCCTTGCACTGACTGCCATTACAGCTCGTTTGTTGCCTATTCACAATAGCGCATATACGAACTGAGAGACTCCGTAGAAGCACTTGCTTTGCATTGACTGTTATATAAGCCTGACTTTTTTTCTTGTCAACTACAGCATACGTAAAAATTCATTACTTTTGAAAGTTGAATAGCGTGGACTCTATAAGGCATGAGTATCCACGGATAGACTGTCTTTTTTACCTTTTGCGTACACTACTAGATAACGCTCATTTACATGACTCTAGTGTACGTTGTACTAGCGATAAACAACGCTGTACTGCAAATGTTCATTATATAGAGTTGAATGGGATTCAGTTACTACGCTATTGTTGTTATATGTTTGTTGGCTTTAACAGGAGTATTTAATGACTTTTATGCCTATGCATCCTAAGTAACCTATAACTCAAATCACTTTTGAGTCTATAGGAAGGACTATTCCACCAGTTTATTGCAATCATCTGCCGCTCATTGCTGCCCTACCAATAGATTTTATTTTTACTTCTAGCTATCCAGGGTAAGCATTTCAAGTAGCCAAAATATTTTCAGTACTTTTCATTTTACTTATATCTTGAACCACTCTTTTTAAATATGAAAGAAAATCTTTACCATAACCCCCCAATACTATTTAACACCAAAATCTTCCTCTCAGTCTTTGCAGTTGATTTGAATATCTAGTGTACCACACCAATCTCAGATGTAAACAAAATACTATCGGCTATAGAACACTTCTCAAAGATATCAAACTACAAATTAAATCTTAAAAAAACTAGCATATTTCCTTTAAAACCCCCTAAACCATTCTCACTCCTACCTCTAATAGGAAAAATAAAAACAAAAGAGATGATCAGCTACTTAGGCATCACTTTCTCAACAAACAATAAAGATTTTTACTTAAATAATATAACTCAAAAATGGCAAAATATTATTTTACCTTAATATATGGAAAAATCTTAAACTACCTTTCCTGGCAAAAGTCTCAATAATTAAAATGAATGTATTACCCAGATTACTTTAGATATTCATGACTATTCAATTAAACATACCCAATATTTTTTTTAAACAAACTCACACTTTGCTTGCAAAATTTATATGGGAACCAAAAAAAAAAAAAACAGAATCTCATATGCCAAACTTTCGACCCCAAAAAGTAAAGGTGGTCTAGACCTTCCCAATTTCGAGACGTATTACCTAATTATGAGCACTAATAGAGTACTGCAAATAGCTGAATACAACCCAAAGAATAAAGACTGGTCCCCAATGTGGATAATAATATACCAAAGACATATCGAAAGCTTGGATATCAACCCCAAAGCCTTACCATTTCTAAATACAAGTTTAATAAAACCATGGAAAATATTAGAACCCCTGAAACACGCTATCTCACTAACTCAAAAACTCTTCAAGTATCTAAATCTAACTCAAGCTATGATGACGCTACAACCCTTACACAAAAATCTCAACCTTAAAATTAACAATCAGTCTCTAAACCTGAATCCCTTTCCTAAATTAATTAATATAACCATCCAAGATATATACCCATACATTAACGACTCTATACAATAAATAAGGAATCATTTGAACCTCCCCAAATCCTATATAGTGATTTTAAGGCAAATTAAAGAATTATGTACCAGCTATTTACAAAATTGCAACATAAACAACAATGATATAACAACCTATAACTCTCTATGGAAAACCATCCTCTCAACTAAAAAATATACCACTAATACATACAAACTAATTAAAGACATTAAATTCCAAAAAGATCTGCTTGTCTCGGATTATTGGAGAAAGAACAATCCATCCATCAATGCCCTTCAACTAAACCAAGCTATCTACTTAGCAAATAGATCCATACCCCTTAAGAAATTTGCATTTACACAACTGATGATCTACAACAACGCATATTTCACACCCGCTATCTTACATAAATTTGACTCTACGAAATTCCCTCTTTGTCCTCATTGTAAAATTCAAACGGATGATATACTACATTTATTCTGGAGCTGTAAATGTGTATTTAAACTTTGGAACTCCCTTAAATTCCAATTACAAAAAATGGGCTATCAAACATCCACACTCACCTGGGAATTCACTCTTCTACATATCCTACCAAATAACATCTGTAAAACTCAAGCAATTACTATGATCAATATTTTTCTCTTACTGAAATTCTATATAGCAACCAATTGGCTTAACCTAAATAACATATCCTGGGAGAATTTCACATTAATGGCGACCAAATATCTTTTAGCCCATAAAATTTTAATCGATAAGGGGAATAAAAACATCAAACACAGGAAATTATGGGAACAAATCTTCAATATTATTCTTGCCTAGCTCATGACAATGTATCAGACTTAAATGCAAATAAGAGATCCCTTACTAAACTATATTCATAGCCCATGAAATTTTCTTCTTTTTCCTCTTCCTCTTTTTTCTAAGGTATACTCACACTCACAACAACTCTCACTGAACTGTATCAATTTTTCTCTCGAATATTGAAAGCATCTATGTATATAATGTAAATAGTATTGGTTGATTGTTTTATTTTTGTTTGTACTACACTCAATGTATAACAACTGCTTACTGTGAAGAGGTCTTACCTCTACCTGTTCTACTATGTATGCTATTTAAGTTCAATGAAAAGAATAAATAAAAACTATTGAAAAAAAATAAAGAAAACAAAGAAATAATTTTCAACATTGTTCTGAAATTTTCAAAATGAAGGTACCTCAAATCAAACCTAAATGTCATAGCAAACATATGGGCAAACAATTCTGTTACCACTTTCTTCACTGAAACACCCATCCCACCTTATCCCTGAGTCACTCACACCCCCAATCATTACAAAGAAACATGTCCTAACGGCACTTTCAAAGAACAACAATACTTTCTCTGTGGGTCCTGTTAGCATACCTGTTTCTATAATAAATAGTATTAAACATGGAGTCAAAGAATCCCTCCTTAAACTGTTTAACCTAAGCCTAGCTACAGACTATGTTTATAAATCTTAATGCCTGCTTCTGCAAGGGTGGACCTACATCGTACTCTGGAAACTACATGCCCAGCAGCCTTATGAGTCTGATCTGTAAAGCCTTGGAACACATTACTACTGACCTCAGAAATCATGACACAAAAAAATCCTATTAGGTTTGACCCACAACTATTTGGTTTCATGAAAGGTAAATCATACCTGTTAAATCTTATCAACTTCTTTGAGAAGGTCATTCAAGTGGTGGACAGTGGTCATACTGCTCATATAGCTTATCTTGATCTGGCCATGGTATGCAATGCCATACTACATGAGGAAAATTGTGAATAAGCTATTTGCAGTAAACATTGAACCCTATGTAGTAAGATGGATTGCCAAGTTAAGGAAAGATTGCACATCATCCATGCAGCAGATGTCTGCTCTAACACAGCGGTGACCAGTGGTATCCCCCAGTGACTTGTGTTTGGTCCCCAGATAACAATGATCTTTTGTTGACCTAATTGTTGATGCCTGCAGACTGGGAGGCATACCTCTCAGCTGTCCAATCTTTCGCAGTAGGTCCAGAATTTTGGGTCTATATTATCTCACCAAAATGGCGATACAGTGAATGCTGTTTCAGCAACACGTAAACATTGATCCACCACTTCTGCGAATGGTCAGAACATCAATTTTTTCCAAGGGAAAAAAATCATTAGACCAACCACACACAAAACACCATACCTAACATTACAAAGTCAGGGGCTTCTCACCCCACACACTCCCTAACTAAATATACCAACTCCGAGATTGCACTACAGTGGGGAAAAGGGCAAGTACATGGCGACAGGTAAGTGATTTTTTGCCTTGGAAAATGTCAGAAAAATATGTATTAATGTGTGTGTATGCTTAATGCTAATTAGAAGCTAAATGAGTTAACACGTTTTTCATTCTATTTTATATGCACTGTTTTATATAAATTGAGTTTCATATGAGACTGAAAAGATGCTTTTTTATTTTATTTATTTATTTATTTATTTATTTATTTAAATTTGTTGACCGGGAGTGTCCGACTGGACGTGGGTCCATTTTCAGCGGAGGCCCAGGGAGAAAAGCTCCACAGTAAAATAAACAGACAGTAGTTACATTGGATTACATAGCGATTAACAATTTAACATAGAAATTACTTACAACATATTTACAGATGAAGAACATAGTACATCAGTAGACAACTAGAATCTTTATCTGTGAAGTACATAACAGGCATTAACAAATGTAACAATGAGAAGTTCCTGCTGTATAATAAGTACTAGGCTTATGAGCATCTGAGCTTGCTATCATCAAGGTAGTTAGTGGAGGTGAAAGAAAGGTAGTAGTTGGATGGGGTGGATGATATTAGAGTGGGAGTTGCAAGGGCATAGCCAGCATGTTTTAGGTGCGCTTTTAATAAAGTTTTGAAGTTGGTGCATGATGGTACGGAGGTAATTGTGGGTGGGAGTGAGTTCCATAATTTGACTATGGCGCAAGAGAATAGTGCTTCACCAGCAGAGTTATTGGCTTTAGTGATCTGCAAGTGATTTTTGTTGCTGGATCTTAGTGGTCTGGTGGTGCGATAGAGTTGGAGTAGATTCTGGAGGGATGGGACATTTAGTGGATGGTTTACTAGTTTGTGGGCAAGTGAGAGTTGATACCACTGAAGGAGGTGAGGGAGTTCAAGCCAGCCCAGTTCAGCAAGTGAGAGACAGTGGTGACTACGGTAGGATGCCCCTGTGGCGAAATTTGCCGATTTTGTTGTATCAGGTCTCTAGCTTGTTTAGATCACATTGCCTTAGGTTGGTATATACTGGAGAGGCATAAAGTAGGGTGGAGATAAGGTGGGAATTTGCTATTGAAATCTTTGCTGCTTTGGTGAGAAATTGTTTATTTCTGTATAATGCTCCTAGTTTTTGTGGACTTTTTATGGTCATGGATATGTGAATGTCAAATTTTAGTTTATTGTCTATTTCCACTCCTAGCAATTTGGTGTGTTCAGTTGGGTATATAGTGGTGTTGTCTTTGCTGTGATGTTAAAGTGAGAGTTGTTTTGAGTATGTTTGGTGGGTTGGAAGATGAGTAGTTTAGTTTTGTTTGGGTTGAGTATTAATTGGGCATCGGATAACTATGTTTCAACAGAGGAAAAGGCTTCCTGTGTGACTTTTTGCAGTTTGGGTAGGGACTGGGCTGAGCAGATGATGGTTGAGTCATCTGCGTATTGGATGAGTGTGCCATGTTTGGTGGCAGAGGCTAGATTATTGGTGTAAACAGAGAAAAGTAGGGGTCCAAGGATGGATACTTGGGGAACCCCTATGGAGACAGGTAGTTGGGGAGATATGTCATTCTGCCATACAACGGATTGTTGGCGGTCAGACAGGTAACTCTGAAACCAGTTGGTGACTGATTGTGAGAAGGATAGGTTATTGAGGACAGAGATAAGTTGTTTGTGTGGGACCATGTCAAATGCTTTAGATAGGTCTAGGAAAGTAGCAGAGGAGAGATAGCCATTGTTTTTATGCTGAAGGATAGTGTTAGTAAAGGAGAGTAAGGCAGTGGTGGTGCTATGGTTTGGTCGGAAACCATGCTGAGTACTGGAAAGGAGGTTGTTAGTAAGGAGGTAGTCTGAGACCTGAGAGTGTATGCATCTCTCTAGTATTTTGGAGAGTGGAGGGAGAATAGCTATGGGGCGGTAATTGGTTAGTTCTGCAGAGGGTCCGCCTTTGCGGAGGGGAATTATATGTGAGACTTTCCACAATGTGGGAACATAACTTTCTGACAGAGATCAGTTAATCAAGATGGATACTGGGTAGGCCAAAGCATCAGCTGCGATTTGTAGGTATTCACTTGGGAGGTTGTCTGCTGCTAATTTGGTGGGTTTAAGTTTAGTTAAGAGTTTTTTTATGTTGGAGGATGTTGTTGCAGTTTTTTGAAACTGCAGTGTGTTTTCTGAAAATTGCAAGATGCCCTCTGACCTAGTAACTGCTAGCACAGCAATATTCATGTTTATGCCTTTTGGAAATGTACTTGAGAAGCAGGTGCTTATCTGCTAGGTCAGGAGTGAATGAATGAACAATGCTATATCTGTAAATGTAATGATTCTAAACAATCAGCTCTGTTCGAAGTATGAGAACATGTACAGCTGCAGAAGCTTAGAGATAATGTAGACAAAGGATTATTAGAGAAATGAACTGCTAGCTTTGTGCTTGAATTAACCATAGTACCTTGAATGGTAACATTGCATGTATCTAACCAGTGGTAACCAAGGCCACGTTGTTTTCCTTAGGAAGTTTCTCACAAAAATTGATAAATCAGCAGAAATTTATGAGACTAATTGTTAATAAGTGATGATGAAAAGACTTGTGATCTGTTACGTCAGCTTGGTAGGCAATGTCTTATTAGAAAGTGTATAAAAATGAAAGTATTTCCTGTTTCTAGTTAGACAAACTCTGTAATAGCACGTTTTTGTCTCCTTGCTGCAAGATTAAAGTGCCTTAACCTGAACCTGCCGTGTTTTGATCATTTTTAAAGTATATTTTTCCTTTGACAGTTTGGTCCTTCGGACCGGAAAGTACCTCTCACTCTAGGCCTAGGTCAGAATTGGGCCCAGTGGCATGTACCCGTATGGAGAAGCGGCCAAATCGGCTCTTCTGTTTTGAAAGACCTCCGACTGAATTGTCGTTCGAAAGAGGCCAGCCACTGTTTCTGATCTGGGATTGGAGGACGAGTCAACGTTCCGGTGGATCAACTCACGGAGGGTCAGGTAAGGAGGAATTTACCTTTTTTCTGTTTTAGATCAGGGACTAGTTACAGAACTTTTTTGTCAGGAAGATTTGCATGTGCAGATCAGGGACAAACTGTCTTGTCATAGATCAGGGAAACAGAATAGGTAGACAGTTATTCTAGATAAACTGTGAAAAGGTGTAAAATCCAGGGAAACAGAATAGGTAGACAGTTATTCTAGATAAACTGGGAAAAGGTGTAAAATCATGGTACCACGTGATAAGAAGGGTTACGTAACAATTTTTAGCTTAGCTAAGGCAACATGGGAAATCAGTGCACGAAAAGTTCCCGAGACCTGCCCCTAACCGAAGACGCAAAATATATGCAATTACAGCGTGCCGATAATGTTAAGTACTATACGAAATGGGTTGATAAATACAAATTTGATGGTAATTTAGATAAATCTTCACTTATTAAACTTGTCAGGCAACTTAAAACAGACGCAAAAGGTCAGCTAAAAAAGCAACGGCAATTAGGAGTCCCTCAGGCACACAGGTGGCTTGAGGAAGCAAATTGCAGGGAACAAAAGATTAAAAATTCAAAAGCAATGTTCTTAGACAAAGAAGATAATAACTTGGTAATAGCAACAGCCCCTCCCCCCCTTCCGCTTCCCTTACCAGAATATGAAGCGAGTGGACAAGCTGATCCACCTCCGCTATACCCAGCTGTTTCTGCAAAATCGAAACCGTTTGTCAGGGATCCTATCGAGACTAGGTCTAGAACACGCAACTTGAGAGGGGATATTGAATTATACAAAATAAATAGAAACTCACAAGCTATGAGTGAGGAAGAAATATGTCCACTCATAGAAGTACCAAATCCACAGGCAGGACAGGCAGGACAGGATCCAACTCTTCTAGTTTATAGACCGTGGACACCAGAAGATATCCGGAAAGCCACAGAGGGAATTCCCCATCCGAAAGTTAATTTTAGAAAATTCTTAGAAGACTTACAGGGCATGAGGTTAAGTTATCATTTGAATGGAGAAGAAGTAGAAAAAGTAGTTAGACAAATTGTAGGTCCAGATTGGCACATGATCAGTGGCAACTGGAATCCCCATGACGTAGAGCTCAGACCACTCCCACATAGTAATGCAGAACTGGACAACAGAGTGAAAGGTCTAACAGACCGAATCTCTGAGAAATGGAAGTCTAGGGCTGATTGGACTTGCATTAATCAGTGCATACAACAAGAAGGTGAAACTGTTGATAGATATTATGCTAGATTATTAGAGTGTTTTAATAACCATTGTGGGATGCAGGTACCTGAAGAATCAAACACATGATTCCCCATATGAGCAACAGCTAAAGAATGCGTTCTTAAAAGGCAGTATTACTCCCATTAGCAGCTTTATTACAAAGCACATGGTAGATTATCGTACAAGTAGATTACAGTCATTACTTGAATATGCAAGACATGCCGAAAGGCATTTTAATAGCAAAAAGAAAAAGAAAGCTCAAGTATTTGCAGTAGAAGATGGGTCAGAAGTTTTTGTAGTACAAACCGGGAAAAAGGGTAAGAAAAATGCCCAGGGAAACAAACAATCTGATAAACGATCAGAAGATTTTGAAGAAAGAAAGAAAAGGGGTGAATGTTTTAAATGCGGGAAAAAGGGACATTTGGCAAGGGATTGCAGGCTAAATAAAAAGGTAACTACGGAAGATAAGGGGGGTGAGGAATGACTATATGATAGTCAGGAATCATTGGATGAGAATAGACAGGGAAAGACAAATGCAAATGTAGTAGCAAGGGTAGAGGATGTGACAGAAGGGATAGAGGATGTACATGAATTCATAGATGATGAAGAAAATGAAATTTTGGACAGCATTATTGAGCCTAGAGCTCTACCTAGCAGACACAAAACCAGAAGTTACGCTTCTGGTAGAGGGGAGGGAAGTCAAATTTCTGTGTGACTCAGGGGCTTCACGGACCCTGATACATCCTTCCAAACTACCAGAAGATTCAGAATCACCAGATTACATACTAGTGAAAGCAGCTAATAGACAGCTGTATCGAGAGCCACTCTCCCATGACATAGCAATAACTGACCCTGTTTCAGGAATGACCCAGAAAAGTAAAATTGTTGTTTCTGCAAAATGCCCAGTAAATCTCTTGGGCAGAGACTTGATGCAGATATTTGGCATAGCCGTAGTTCCAACCATGCAGGGTATGGAAGCACAGCGACAAATGGATACTTTTGTAGTGCGACCGGAGGGTGAAACATATTATTGGTACAGCCAGGACTTAGTTACGACTGGTCCAGGGGCAGTAACCGAAGAACTGATGAACGTAGCCATCAGCAAATCCCCCTCCCTTGATACTGACAAACAGCATTTGTTGCATTGTACTCTATATTACTGTAATAGACCAGGGCCTAACAAAGAGTATGAGCAAGAGTTGTTTAAAAACCATGCTAATAGGTTAGTATTATGAAACTTGTACTGGGACACAGAAGGAAACAGTGTAATAAGCTATTCATTGCCCCAGGAATTTTTAGCGCTTTACAAATCTAATCGATTGCCACATGCAAGCTTAACTAAAAATAAAAATTTGAAGTGGGCAGACTTAGGGGAAAAAGTCACGAGGTGGGAAAAACAGACAGAGTTAGAACTCTCAGAACAAGGAGTACAAAAGCAAAAATTGAATTGGATAACACAGACACACCCAGCTGTACACTCACAAGCAAGTGAGGATAGCTGAGTATTACTCTTACTGGAGGAAGAGGAAAAAGCCTTACGAGACATACCAGAGACTCTCTGGTCAACAGGGAAATCAGATGTAGGACTTATTCGTACAGCAGGACCAGTTACTATTACACCAAAATCAGCATTTAGACCTCAGAAAAGACAGTATCCCTTGAGAAAGGATGCAGAGATAGGGATCAAACCTATAATAGCAGCCTTACTTAAGGAAGGAGTCTTGACAGAATCTTCCGATTCACCATGTAATACAACCTTATTTCCTGTTAGGAAAGCAAACGGGGAATGGCGTATGGTCCAAGATTTACAAGCTGTAAATGACGCAGTTATACCCAGGGCACCAACGGTGCCAGATCCACATACCTTATTGAATTATTTGAAGCCTCAACAGAAGTACTTTTCTGTGGTAGATATTAGCAATGCATTTTTCTCGATATCGATACACCCAGACAGCCAACATTGGTTTGCATTTACATTTCAGGGGAAACGGTATACATATACGAGATTACCACAGGGATATTGTGAAATCCCAACAATATTTGCACAAGAAATGGCAAGTAACCTGGCGGGATTTATCCCACTGAAAGGTAGTCAGATTTTACTTTATGTAGACGACATTCTGCTGGCAGCTCCCACCCAGCAAGAATGCAGAGAAGATACCATAGAATTATTACAATTTTTAGCTACTCAAGGACACAAGGTAAACAAAAACAAACTGTAACTTTGGAGAAAACAGGTTAAATACCTGGGATATGTAATATCCAAAGAGGGCAGAATATTAGACGAAGACAGGAAAACGGCAATATTACAAGCACCTAGACCAACTACCAAGAAGGAAATGATGTCCTTCCTGGGAACTACCAACTTTTGTCGGAGTTGGATACCAAATTATGCTTTGGAATCTGCTCCGCTGACTAATTTGATATTCAAAAAGCTGATGGCAGCACAGGATTTATTACAGTGGACACCAGAAGCAGAAGCAGCTTTCTGCAAACTGAAGCAATTGATAGCATCTTCCTTAGTTTTAGGATTACCAAACTATCATAAGCGATTTTTTCAAACTGTAGACTGCAAGCAAGGTTATATGACATCAGTATTAACACAACAGCATGGGGACAAACAACGCCCCATAGCTTACTATTCATCACAGTTAGACCCAGTGGTGTGATCCTTGCCCCACTGTGTACAAGCAGTAGTTGCAGCTGCGATGGCAGTGCAGGCTTCAGCCTCAGTAGTATTGTTCCACCCACTCACATTGAGAGTGCTTCATGCAGTTGCGATTATTTTACTGCAAGAAAAAGTAGCATATCTTTCTCCTGCTAGACATCTTTCCTGTATGACTATACTATTGAGCCAACCTCATATGATAATTGAACGATGCACAACTTTGAATCCGTCAACCTTGCTCCCAACCCCTGCAGATGGCAAACCACACTGCTGCCTGCAGGAGATTGAGCAAAAGACACTACCTAGAAAAGATCTTACAGATGTTCCCTTGGATGATGCCGAGGTGACATACTATGTGGACGGCTCGTGCAGGAGGGGTCCTACAGGACAGAACCTAGTGGGGTATGCAGTAGTATCTGATACTGAGATTTTAGAAGCAAAGTCTTTACCACACAACTTATCTGCACAAGCAGCAAAACTGATTGCCTTAACGAGGGCATGTGCCTTAGCAAAAGGCAAGAAAGTGAATATTTTTACTGACAGTCAGTATGCTTTTTCTACTGTACATGTTTTTGCGCAACAGTGGAAAAATAGAGGAATGATAACATCTACTGGTAAACCAATTAACCATGCGCAATTTATTTTAGACTTACTAGACTCTATTCAGTTACCTCAGAAAGTAGCTATTTGCAAATGCGTAGCTCATACCAAGCAACAGGATAAAATTTCAAAAGGTAATGCGAGGTCTGATACAGCTGCAAAACAGGCAGCTTCAGCTTCAGAAGTTTTTCTTTTGAGCGAGGAATTACAACCTTCTGAGATTTTAGATTTAGAAATGTTAAAAACAATGCAGACACTTACTACAAATATAGAGAAGCAAAAGTGGATAAAATGAGGAGCAATCCTTGAGAAGGGACTGTACATCTCCAAAGAGAAGAAACCAATCCTACCATCTAACTTGTTTAGATATGCAGCTTTGTTGAGCCATGGGCAGAGCCATGTCTCAACAGGGGGGATGGTACAGTTAGTGAATCTAGTGTTTACGACGTATGGATTTACTAATTACACAAAAAATTTTTGTGCAGCATGCCATGTTTGTAACAAGCATCATGCACAAGGGGCATTGAAACCTAAGCAAGGGAGTTTCCCTATACCACCGTATCCATTTCATACTATTTGTATGGATTTTATAGAACTGAACAAATGCGAAAATAAGAAGTACTGCCTTGTCATTATAGATATGTTTTCCAAATGGGTGGAAGCTTTTCCAACTAAAAATCGAGATGCAGCTACTGTTGCAAAGGTCCTTGTTAAAGAAATTATCCCTAGATTTGGCAGACCGGAAAAGATTTATAGTGACAAATGTACACATTTTGTAAACCAAACAATACAACAACTTAGTCGCTATTTCGGGATATCGTTGAAAAACCACTGTGCATACCACCCCCAATCTGCAGGATTAGTAGAGAGGCATAATGGGGTGTTGAAGAATAAACTTAGGAAATTGATTAGTGAGACACAAAAGAACTGGGTGCACTGTTTACCTCTGGCTCTGCTGAGTATGAGAACTGTTCCAAATGCAAAAGGGTTAACTCCTTTTGAAGTTTTGTTTGGGAGGGCAAATTATACACCTCAATGGAAACCTCTCATGTCTGCAGAGCAGGAGGCTGACAGTTCACTTGCAGGGTATATGAGGCGATTTTTGAATAACAAACTTTTGCAGCTAAATTCTGTTTCAGATAAAGAGCAAACAAAATCGGAAGCAGCAGTAGCCCCAGGCACCTGGGTCTGGGTGAAAATAGTGAAGAGAAAGAATTGGAGTTCTCCGAAGTGGGAAGGGCCGTACCAGGTACTACTGTCGACACCCACTGCAGTCAAGATCGCGGAGCGAGCGTCCTGGATTCATTTGACACACTGTAAACTGGTTAAGAACTTTGAACTGGACAAAAACCTTGTTACTGTTGTACAACGAGAACAAAATGACCAGGTATAGAGTAAACAGAGATGCAGGACAACCTCAGAAAACTTGCATGATTATTTTGATAGCTATGCTAATAACATTGTTCTTTTTGTTGTGGCCTTTCCTTTTTCCTGCCACAAAAGTTGAACTGATTAAACGTGATGAACCAAACATAGACTGGTACCCGAACTTTAACACTTATCAGGCAATTACACGTGTATATGCTGAGACTTTTAATGTTTCAAACTGCTGGATCTGCACAGCCATACCAACAGCATACGGGGGGTTATTAATGACTGCAATTCCCCTAGGGGTCAATGAGACCTGGGAAAATCTGTTTTTTGACACAGTATCTATTAAAGCATATGATAAGGTAGCACTGTATTTGCCTGTGACACAAAAGGGAATTGTATGTTTTTATAAGAATGATACCATACAAGTGGGTTGGAGCAAGTGTAATGTGACTGTACAATATAAATGTTATACAAAAGCAAACAATCTGGGTGGAACTTGTAGTTCAGATTATGACTCATTTCTTAAATCCATGCACAAGACTCTTGATCAAGTGCAACGTAATCCTGTACTTTTTAAACAGTTATCTGTAATAGATAGGAAAATGTTTCATGCAGGGCAGTCATTTCGTAACAAAGTAACTACTAAAGTAGAGGATTGTTATTTTGTGTGTGGTAAAAAAGCATATAAATGGTTACCTGAGAATTGGTCCAGCAGTTGTTTTTTGGGGTACCTGGTCCCGGCCATACGACACACTGCAGTCTTGCCTCAGGGAAATATTCGAAATACCCGAGATGTGACCAAGAAGACTGTTAAAAAACCTGAGAATCCAATGGGACAGATCGAGGTGGGCTGGAAAGACCACCATAGTGTGGGTACCAAACTTACGCACATGGACTTGAGTGATGCTGTCATATCATGGGCAGTCATATTACCTGCATATGGCACAGTTAAATAAATTTGGGAGCTGTGAAAACTGTCTAAACTTCTTGAAGTGATGACTAATGCAACTTTTTCTGCTCTTGGACTGATAACTGATGAACTGAATGCTATGAGAACTGTAGTGCTCCAGAACCGAATGGCTCTTGACTTCACCCTAGCGGCGAGGGGTGGGACATGTGCTTTAATCAAAGAAGAATGCTGTGCGTTTATACCAGATCATCAGCACGAAATTAATGACCACCTTGAGGTAATTCAGCAAGTGTCGGCCATGACCAAACCAGGCCCAAACCCTCTGATGGATTTTTTCCAGAATTTGTTCGGGGGGTGGGGTTCCATCCTAATGAACATCTTGATTGCCATTGGTGTGGGATTACTCCTAATAGGAGTTTGTGTTTGTTGTGGAATCCCCTGCATGAAGAAATTAATCAAAGAATTTATAGATACATCAGTTTCTGAGACTATGTATAAGAGTACTGAATTTGAAGAGCTGCTAGAATGTGAAACACTTTCATAAAGTTTAAACTGAATGACTTTCTTAACTGCAAATCCTGATTGGAAAAGGTTCGGAAAAGAAGCAAACTGTTTATTCTTTTTGAAAACAGAATTAAAAAGTATTAACAGGGGGGAAATGTCAGAAAAATATGTATTAATGTGTGTATGCTTAATGCTAATTAGAAGCTAAATGAGTTAACACGTTTTTCATTCTATTTTATATGCACTGTTTTATATAAATTGAGTTTCATATGAGACTGAAAAGATGCTTTTTGAAACTGCAGTGTGTTTTCTGAAAATTGCAAGATGCCCTCTGACCTAGTAACTGCTAGCACAGCAATATTCATGTTTATGCCTTTTGGAAATGTACTTGAGAAGCAGGTGCTTATCTGCTAGGTCAGGAGTGAATGAATGAACAATGCTATATCCTGTAAATGTAATGATTCTAAACAATCAGCTCTGTTCGAAGTATGAGAACATGTACAGCTGCAGAAGCTTAGAGATAATGTAGACAAAGGATTATTAGAGAAATGAACTGCTAGCTTTGTGCTTGAATTAACCATAGTACCTTGAATGGTAACATTGCATGTATCTAACCGGTGGTAACCAAGGCCACGTTGTTTTCCTTAGGAAGTTTCTCACAAAAATTGATAAATCAGCAGAAATTCATGAGACTAATTGTTAATAAGTGATGATGAAAAGACTTGTGATCTGTTACGTCAGCTTGGTAGACAATGTCTTATTAGAAAGTGTATAAAAATGAAAGTATTTCCTGTTTCTAGTTAGACAAACTCTGTAATAGCACGTTTTTATCTCCTTGCTGCAAGATTAAAGTGCCTTAACCTGAACCTGCCATGTTTTGATCATTTTTAAAGTATATTTTTCCTTTGACAGAAAAAAAATCGATGTTTTGGCCATTCACGGAAGTGGTGGATCGGTATTTACGTGTCGCTAAAATGGCATTTGCTGTATTGCCGTTTCGGCGACATAAAATAGACCTCAGAATTTTACCTCATATCTTTGGTCTGCTCCTCATAAAATTTTTGATTTTTCTGTCAAATCATTGAGGACTGAACTCAGTAAATAATGACAAACATCTGAGTTTCAGACTTCTTGTCCTTTCGAAAAAGCATGCCAATATAAAACCTATTATTATATCAACTTTCTAAGTTTATAAAAACAATATTTAAAATCTGTCCATATTTTTGGACCTCTGTTCCCTCATTATTTTTACCTTTGTCAAGTATGCTGGGATTAATTTTCACATCCCCCTAAGATACATTTACCCTTCAAAATGAGCTAAAACTAGTGAACACCTGGCCCACAGGAAAATGGCCAAAATGAAATGCCAATAAATTGTGTATCATTCCTGTTAGGAAACAGTAAACCACTACTGTGTAAAGCACTGACAATTCCCCATTATCTAGCAAAACAGTGATTAAAGATCTGGGCAGCTGGGTATTTAGTTCCCTCTCCTTGGATCACCATGTGGCTACTGTTGTTAGGAAATCCATCTATATTTAACAACAAATCACCAGTTATCTCCTCTAAATCCAAGAAAATGATCATTCCCCTGTATTCAGCCTGGCAAGATCCATTAACGAATAAAACACACCGTTTACTAAATACCTCACTAATCACCTCAAAAACCTCCCAGAGGATCCTAGCCAAAAGGATCACTGGGCTCAAAAATCTTAGTTACTAGGAAAGACTGAAAGCCTTGTCCCTATACTCTGTGTCTTATGTACTCCTTAGGCGGGATTGGTGTTTTGCCTACCTTGCGTTTAGGGCTTTTGTGATCCTTAACCTTCTTTTTCTCAGTAAGTCAAATACTTCAGCTAATGCTAGAGCCAGGATCTTCATAAATAAAACATTATGAAGGGATAACTTTATTACCCAGTGTTTCCTCGTCTTTGGAATATACTTCCTCTGCAAGGCAAGCGATGAGACTGTCTGTCTTCCTTCACACGTAAATTGGGTAACTGGGTGGGAGCCCTAAAATTCATACCAGGACATACAGACCTCAATCTCCTTGAGAAAGGTGGTAAAGCCCAAAGGTGGTTATTTGGCAAGGCTCACATTCCCACTGGACTGATTGCCTTGTGTATTCTATAATCCTAATATCATAAGATTACACAGAGAAAATGAAACAAGTTATCCCTTTTTGAATACAAATAGGAAGTTTTCTTTTGAGAAAAAGCATTTTTATATATAAAAAAAACTTGTTTTAGGTTTAGTAAACTCATTTGGTGAGAGTGATTTGCTGCCTGAATATTTGGAATCTGGTATGATGGGGCTTTCTTTTCTTCAGGAATTTGGGACAACATGTTAAATCTAATAAAGAGAAAAAGCATTATATCAAGTAAGAATAAAAGGCACTAAATGATTAGTCTGTGGAATTTTATTTTTCTTTATAGTACAATATTTGATTAAACATGTGGGAAATGTTTTTATAAATAAATACAGAATACTACGGACACTTGTTGGAAATGTGGAAACTAGGGCATTAGAAATTGACACCATTGTATAGTGAAGATGATACTGCATTATTTTGGAACGGATTAAAAAAATGGAAATTATCAACAGAAATATTAGTTGTCAATAGATCGGTCTGGATATGTCGTGAGCAATTTAATTTTTAGTCCTAAATGGTAGATATCTCCTATGAATTAGGTTCAGGTGTTAGATAAAGGATGTGAAAATCTGAATACATGAAAGATTTTATATGGAGACATGGTCATAAAATGTACCAGTTCATTATAAACAATGGGAGAAGGTGCTATTTATTCATTATCACACCTTTATTGATTGCATTGTAGTTCATCAAACTTGACTATTTTTTGTCTTGTTTTTCATCTTATCCTTTCTAAAATTGAAGCATTCAATCTATTACAAAAATTGATGTGGACTTTAATATGAGGAGAAATGTCAGCAATTGTTATCTGAATAAGAAACACTTTTAGTTGTGTGTTTTTGGAAGATTTTGTTAGCAAGATTGTTTTATATGTTACAGAAATGGGACTAGCAACAGATATACTAAGATATTTATTAAGAGTTTATATAATAACCTTCTTTTGATGTAAATACATGCAATTAATTTGATGTATTTATCTGTCTTGACTGTTGATATAATAGGTTCATAGGCTGGTACTAGGCTATCGGCCCTAGGGCCTATACAAGCCTAGCCATAACAATTCCCTGGATATTTCTTCCTGCAATATTTACTTCCCTGGACCCCTGTCTAGCAGGGTGACTGACGTGATCCCCGGGGTGAATTTCCTATCTTCCATCCAATCATCAAGGTTCCTTTTGAAGAGGTCCAAAGAGGCGCTCTGCTTGACATGTTAGCACAGTATATTCCAGAGTATGGGGAATCTCTGGGTCAGGAACCTATCCCTCCAGCATGTTTTGTTTATTGTGATGACAAGGTTTAGATCCCTGGGGTGTGTGGCTCTGAGGGATTGGGATTTCTTTAAGTGGAGTTTATTAAACTAAGTATAACCTCTTCACTTTCATCGATAATTGCTACAGAAACATTTATATACACCTACACTATCATCAACTGGCCTAGTTGGAGCCTTGGTTAAATGTCCAGCTGAAGGACAGCATATTGACGATTGCCATGCCTTCCTTATAGCGAACTGTAGAGGTAGTAGTGGAGAAATGACTCCAAACACCCACAATCTTCTAACTTCTCAGCACCAAATGTGAGTGTGTTATCTGTTGCGCTACTGACAGGCAGACATCTCCTTGAAGAGTTTCTTAAGGTTAGCAAAGTCATGTTATGTCATATGTTTGCTCTGCTGTATGCCTCCTGCAGTCCCAGTGATGGTACGCTCACTGGTGTGAGTAGCCAAGATTCAAGATGGTATCAATTCTCCAACAAGTCATCATGAAGAATGCTAACCGTGTGGAAGGCAAGACTAGGACATTACACTGTGGACTAGGTCAGCAGATTCCCAAGGACTGGAGCTCACAGACCAGCTGCAGTTTTTGATATGCAATGCTGTAGACTCTAAGTCCTCATTGGTGGCTCCTGTGCAGAATGGAAAATGGAAAATGGCTAGTATTACATAGTAGCACTTCTTAGACAGCAGGAAATGTAGGCAGTGCAGCCTCAACATGGGGATACAGTCACCTGCAGAAATGCTTACGTTTCTGCTTTTTGTGTTCATTGTTTTCAGGTAATCTGTGCAACTGCTTAATAAGATGAGGTTTTGATGTGTGTGTGTGTGTGTGTGTGTGTGTGTGTGTGTGTGTGTGTGTGTGTGTGTGTGTGTGTGTGTGTGTGTGTGTGTGTGTGCACGGTCGCCTGCGTACGCGCACTTTCCAGGTGATACAATTCCCAGGTTTTCAATGTATGTGCTGACATTCAGTAGGTGAGATGTGATAGGTAGAGAAATGATTAGTAGCATCCCATTAAGGTGTGCTGTAATCTGAAAGGTATAATATTAATGTGAGCCACAGCAGATGTAGGAATTGCAGATTCATATTGGCTGTTTTATGTACACATTAAGTTTCTTGCCTGAATGAGTACACACTTCTTGTATTCTTCGAGAGAATTCCTGTTCTTGTATTCATGTTGATTGACAGATGCAAGGGTGTCATCACTGCTGGTTTCCATGCTGGCAGTATACATGCAACTAACTGCAATTATAATGCTCCACAATCTTGTTATGGAGTGGAATATATGCATTGATAGTTCTTGGTCAGCCTTAGTGGTGGTCATTTAGAACTGGGTAAGCATTCCTTTAGCTGAAGCTTACTGGGAGCATTTTGTGCATCTTGTTGGCCCCTGAAAGGTTCTATATACGAGGATAGCTACTACATCTGTGGTGATATAGGAGACCATGTATGCAATGAACCTCTATGTCATAGCACATGTTGCATGGGTGGTTAAAGGTTCCTGTGACTGTAAGTAACAATCAGTCTGCTTATGAACACTTAGTGCTGCATACAAGAATCTTCTCCAGAAATATTGCTATTGTAGTCTTTGGGATGCTGACACTGCTTCTGCTTGTTGCTACATTATTGAACTAGCAATCATTCCTGCTATCATTAAGGGCCCCTGCTTTTTTAAATGCACTGGTACATGTTAGAATGACTTTCATCAACCCAATTTGTTATGTATGATATGTCATTTTGAATTGTGCTCCTGGTTTTATCAGTACATATCTGTTGCCTGGTTTGTGTTTGCATACAGAGGGTTATTGTGATGATATTGTTGTGTGCCAGATATTTGAATATTGTATTCGGTTCTCTGTAAATTCTATGCTAACTCTCCAGTGTGGAGGACTAAATCCCCCTGAGTATTACCCCAGGTGACCAGGTCAGAGTTAGTGGCCCCAGCAGTGGAAAAGCCAACCAAGCTGAGAGAAAAATCAATATCTGCAGCCCACTCCCCTCCCTCTCAGAAGGAAGGGTTTGGGTGTGCATTCTTGAGAGCAGATTACAGACACAATTTCCTTGGTGCAGACCATGGAAACTGCCTACAGTGCTTTCCTGGAAGGGGAAACAGGGTTGTCAAGATGGCTTACTTCCCTTCTGGAAGTATCGGACAGCCAAGTAAAAGGCATACTCATTTG
This sequence comes from Protopterus annectens, assembly GCF_019279795.1. Lineage (NCBI taxonomy): Eukaryota > Metazoa > Chordata > Ceratodontiformes > Protopteridae > Protopterus > Protopterus annectens. The sequence continues at coordinate 397,587,636 of NC_056740.1, read as the reverse complement.
CTCTCCATACCCTGGAGTGCTGTAAACCCAGTGTGTACAGTGGGTTAAGGCTTATACAAGAACATACCCCCCCACTCCACCCTGTGGCTGCATGCATGATGACTTAGTGAATCAGCACTCATCCATTGGGTGCTGCCAGACTGATTGATAGCAGAAGCTTCATGAGAAACAGGAACTGGGAAGAAAAAGAAAACACCTCCGTAAATTACATCGTTGCTTCTTAATAGCTTTTTACATCTGCATCAGCCTTTTGCAAAAAAAGTCTATGTTTATGCATGTCATCCTTACTCATTAGATCCAGCATTCTTACTTACCTACTTATTTATATATTTATTTATTTATTTACATTTGATTACCTGGAAAGTCCAACTGGGTAGGACCCTAATTTCAGAAGATGCTTGGGAGAAAATCTCCAAAGTATTAAAAAACATTTTAAGAACAATAATTTTGCAAAAAAAAAAAAACAAACAACTACAGTTCAAATAATTATACCAAATTAGACATAATATGAAAACATTGGCTAAGAATAGATAATGTTATATGATGATTTAATACATAGAGAAATTTTAGGCATTATAGAGAAATTAAAGCTCAACAGGAATTGCAATATGACGTGAGAGAAAAGCGGGCTTATGGTATATTTAGAAAGAAAGCTGGGGCAGAAAAAATGATAGGAGTAAGGAAGTGAGTGAAGAAGGGAGAGTAAGGCTGTGTAAGGTATGAACAGGTATTCGTTCACATTTAGGGAGATAGTTTATCCAGGTATGGAGTAAGAACAGAACCTGATTTTGGTTAAGAAGTCATTTAGAAGGGCTTTGAAGGATGGGAGGCAGGGTATTGACCTGATGGATAAAGGTACGGAGTTCCAGGCCTTAACAACATGGCATGACTACAGACAATGCCCAGCAGATTTGATAGATTTGTAGACAGACAGGAGTTTTTGGTCAATGGATCTTAATGACCAACTGGGAACATAGCTGTATAGAACGTTATTTATTGATGGACAAGCAGATGGATTCTGGATAATTTTATAGATGGAAACAAGCTGTGTATATGTTAGTTGTTGGGGTAGTTCTAACCATTTAGTGCTATACAGTGGTGGGTTCTGAAAGGGGTATTTTCTGCAAATTTAGCAGCTTTGTTATAGAATTCTTCAGGTTTTGATTTTTGTGATGCCTGGGGGTTAATAAGGATGGGAGCACCATAAAGAAGTGTGGGGAGGAGAGAAGTAGTGGCAAGTGTAGCTTTGGTTGCTTTGGTGAAAACATTTTTGGCTCTGTAAAGCATCCTTAGTTTTTGATAACTTTTCTTATGCAATTTTGTATATGCAGGTCGAATGTAAGATTATCATCCACTATCATCCCTAATAATTTGCTATCAGAAGTGACTTCAATGGATGTATTATCAAGAGAGAGGACTTTAAATTTTGTTTTTTCATGAGCGGAGGATTTGGGGGAAAAAAGTAGAAGTTTTATTTTTTTTGTAGGACTGAACATGTGAGTTCTGAGTTACAAAACTATGTTTCAGTTGCTGTTAAAGCTTCCTGACTAATGTTTTGGAAGTGTACCATGTTATCAGATGTGCAAATAGGTGTATAGCATATTGTGTTAGGGAGGCCTGTGTTTTGTGAGTGTGTGTGTGTGTGTGTGTGTGTGTGTGTGTGTGTGTGTGTGTGTGTGTGTGTGTGTGTGTGTGTGTGTATGTGTATGGTGCTGGTGAGAATGTTAGATAGGAGGGGACCAAGGATAGAGCCTAGTGGTGCACCCATGATTACTGGTAGGTATGGAGAGAGGGTGGAGTGTCAGTTGGCTTTTCCCTTTTTCGACAGTGGAATAATAGTGGGTGCCTTATAAGTGGGCATTGAAGCTCATTCAAGAGAAAGATTAAATATACCAGCCAGAACATCAGCAAGCATTGAAGTACAGGCTTTGAGTGTCCTTCCAGCAATATTATTTGTGCCAGCTACTTTCCGGAGATCTATCCCCCTCAAGGACTTTGTCACACTTACTGGTGATAGTGTGAAAGGTGGTGATGCCTTCTCTCTGGTCCTCTCTTTTGTAATGATACCCTTTGACTCTGTGTTTTAGATCTTAGACCAGGCATAAAATTCATTAAAAATCATCCGGTGAGAACTGGTTGTCAATAGTCACCCCTCTGTCTTTGTCTCTGTTGCCTGTGATGTTCTCCAGACCTTGCCATATGTCCCTTGTATCAGCAGTCCAAACAATCATCACCAAAACAAAGGCAAGGTCTCAAAAACAACATTACCAACATAAAATTAACCAATCAGAACAAAATAAGGGTCATGCTGCTAAATGCTAGGAGCTTAAACCAAAAACTGCACATCCTGGAAGCACTTCTATCACTGGAAGATGTAGATGTCTGTGCAGTCACAGAAACCTGGTTCAAGGCCTCAAAGAGTACCCTGGCCTCACAAGGCTATAATGCCTTCCACACCTTCAGATTGTAAACTGAGTTGATTGGTAAAGGCATAGCCTCGAGAGCAAAGGAGGTTATAACTCCTTTATACTCGGCACTAATCCAGCCCATAATTAAGTATAATGCCCCATTAGGCATGTACTGCACAAAGCACCTGCAGCAATTGGAGAGACCTCAGAGGTTTCTAACAAAGAACTCAAGGGCCTCTAGCATGTGACTTACACGGACTAAATAAAATCCCTGTCACTATACTTCATATTGTATAGCCTTCTTAGGGGAGACTTATGCCTGGCCTACAGAGCAACCCAAGACCCAAACCTAATGAGCTTACTGCATATCTGTAAATCAAATGGGTTTAGGGCCACTTGCTCCAGGGACTTAAATATGGCATGTGACTTGAATATGACATGCTGGAGCGACAGATTTATATCCCAGCGACTGACACATCTTTGGAACAGGCTACCAATTCATGTGAAACATAGCACCTCTATGACACTGTTCAAGAGGAACCTGGATGAGTGGATGGGGCACCGTAAATTCTTACCGGGGATAGCACCCACAACCCTCCTGGACATGGGCAGTCATCACTAAATGCAATCTTGGGTATCGACTAGTATCTCTATGGTATTACATTGGGCTTAAATGGCTAGGCTTAAAATGACCTCCTGGTCGATAGCCTTGTAATCTCCTATAATCCTATGAAACAAAATCAATTGCAGAAGGAGAATGCAGAGACATCAGCTACAATGGGTGCCATCTTGTGGGGAAAAAAAAAATAATAAAATCCACCAAAGGCAAGTTTGAGGCTAAAATATCTACTCAAACCAAAGACAGTCTCAAGGCCTTTTTTAATTATGCTCGTTATCTCAAAAGTACAATGTAGCGATGTGCTGAGCTGATTGAGAACAATGTTGTGGGAAGAAATATCCAGGGAATTGTTATGGCTAGGCTTGTATAGGCCTTAGGGCCGATAGCCTAGTACCAACCGATGAACCTATGAACCTATGTTACCTACACTGAGCCTGAAGATGCAGCAAATCTACTGGCTGATAAATTTAGCTCTAACTTTACCCCTTTCTCTCCTCCATCTGCCCAAGATACATCTGAAACTGGCTCACCTCAGCTATCACTCAATATCAAGTTATAAAAGCACTATCAAAATGTAAAACTACTGCATCAATAGGCCCTGACAATATTATTTGATGCATCTTGAATAGTATGAAACATAGTTTTGCCACACCCCTAACAACACTGTTCAACTTCAACCCCCATGCAGGTTTTGTACCTAGCAAATGGAAACCGCTACGGTCATTTGCCTGAATAAGGAAGGACCTTTCACAAACCCAGGCAATTACAGACCCATATGTCTGACCAACCTTATATACAAAGCCCAGAAAACAGGGAACCTCCCAACATCGAACATGTCTCAGCTTGGATTCATGAAGGGCAGGCCATAAAGCAATGGATGAAGACTACATACATCAATCTGGCCAAAGTCTTTTGAAACAATGCCTCACTCAGGCATAGTAGAAAAGCAAAAAAAAAAAACTGGGACTAAATCTGTATGTCAGAGCCCCCCCCCCCCCCCCCCAGCAGATCACCAACTGGCTCAAAGATAGGATGTGGGAAATCAAAATAGGGGAAATTATCTCCACAAAGAGACCAGTCACCAGTGGGTCCCCCCAGGGTTATGTGCTGGGACCTCTCCTGTTTGGCATTTACTTCTCTGAAGTAAAAGCCAATACCAAACAGCTCAGGCTGACTAAATTTGCAGATGACTGCAAGCTAGGAGTATCATTGAATCCCCACATGACTTAGCCATCTTGCAGGAAGGTTTGTCCCAAATAAATAACTGGTGTCAAAATCATGGACTGAAACTAAATGCCAAAAAATGCATGATTGTATCATTTAATTTATCTACCAAGGAAACTACCACACTGACAATATGTTCCCAATAGTTGAACCAGCTGTTCAGGATTTGGGAACTTACATGGACAGTAACTTTCAACCAACATGTGTCCATTGTTGTTAGAAAATTCTTCTATATTACACTGCTTATAAACAAAGGGATTGCGTCTAGATCTAGGGATGTCATTGTTCCCCTTTACTCAGCCCTCATGAGGCCAGACATTATGTATAATGCCCCCTTTGGTATGTATCTGTCCAGACACATGCAACAACTGGAATGCCCTCCGAGATACCTTAGTAAAAGGAATCAAGGCCTAAACAAAATGTCCTACATGCAATGATTCAAAACTTTGTCACTAAACTTTGTATCCTACAGACTGCTAAGTCATAACCTTTGTGTAGTGTACAAGGCATCCTCCAACCCAATTCTAATGGACCTATTGCACATCAGCAAGTCAATGGCATCAGAAATACTCAGTCTAAGAATCTAAACCTTTTCTGCAACATAAATAGAATGGTTTGGAGGAACAGGTATATCTGACAGAGGATGCCACTGCTCTGGAACAGATTCCCTATCGATGTGAAACAAAGCTCATCCCTGTCCATATTCAAGCACAACTTGGATCTATGGATGGGAAACAGAAAAATGACACCAGGACTGCCCCGTACTACTAATGGACAGAGGTAACTGCTAAATGCTTTATTCCATGCACGGTTCCCCTCTAATTATCGATGGTATGATTCCAGTTATTCTCACTAAGGGTAATATATAGCCATCAACCACGTGATGGGTAAGGCCAATCTAACACCAGATGGGATAGGTTCATTCAAACACCAACAGCAAAACTGGCTAGGCTTAAAATGGCCTGCAATGGAACTAGGCTAGTACTTACCTATGAATCTATGAGCATATACCAAATGCTTGTATGATTCAGAAAGAGTGGTACACAATGGTGAAGACTTAATATGCATCATGACTTCATTGTGTACCAAAGTACTCCATGCATAGAATGTTTTGTTTGTCTTTTCGGCTTTTCCCGGTTAGGGGTCACCACAGCGAAACTCCGGTCCGCTAATGATTGGCAGTAGATTTTTATGGTGCCGAGTTGCCAGCCCACGCCCATTCACACATGTCTTTTGGAGACCACTCGACCGCGGGGAGGACATGCAGACTCCACACAGAAGGCACTCCAGTCGAGAATCGAGCAGGAGAACCTCTTGCTGTGAGGCAACAATGCTGCCCCCACCCACCCCCGCTTAGATTCTCACTCCATGCATAGAATGAAAATAAAAATGTCTTCTCTGCCAGGATCACACAGAGTTGTGCAGGCTGGTCTCAGTGGAGCAATTTACAAGAGAACTGCAGGCCTATAGGTTCATACTAGGCTAAGTGCCCTTGCGAGCCATTGTAAGCCTAGCCATTTAGCCCTTGTGAGCCTCAAACGCTGCACATTGTGTTTGTAAGGCAAACACCTTAACCATTAGGCCATCCTCCCAACCCAAACAGTGCTGTTGTACTTGCAGCTGAGGTGATATTCTCCTTTCTGATGTGCTCCTCTCAGATAATGCAGCTGATCGGTAACATCAGCACTTACATTAAAAAGAAAAAAAAAACATTCCTTCGCACATGAAGAAAAAATGCCAGCAGCAGAGTTTTCTGTGGTGCAGACAAACATGTCATCACAATCGCATTTGTCATCACCCCCAACACAGTGATGCTGCTGAAATCTTACCAATGAGACAGCACCAAATCCCCTCATTACCAAAATATAGCAGTGACTCTAGTCTGCTATTATGCCTAATGAAGGACATAGTTTTATGAATAAATGTGTTGCATGACTGTGGAATACAGAGCAATATGGAATAATTAATAAGGAAGATGCAGTCTGTCATATCTTACTATGAAGCTGTTTGCATCTGCATTATGTAGCACTGACAAGTCACACAGGTATTTCCACTGTCTGTACCGCTAATGGGATAGTACACCACAGTGTGCCCATATGACATTCAAAGATAAAAGTGATCATTGTATGCACCTAGCATTACTTTGATCGATGCCTTTAAACCATGGAATGATAGGCAGCATACTAAACATAGTGCACAGAACGCGGTTATACATAACTGTACACTGTGTTTATGAATCCCATACAACACATTTTCCATATCCCATTAGTGGCATAATAATAAATGTATAGAGGGGAAACAATAGTAAATGCACTTCTGTTGAACATTTCTGTTAGTTTTACTAATTTAATTTATTAATGTAGATACGAAGCAGAAAAGAGAAGTTCCCTGGCAATTAACTGCTTGGGAATAATGTAGAAAATATTCAGCAGTCACCAAAACTCCAGCAGAAACACAGCACTTGGACTGCTGCTAATATTGTTCTGCATCATGTGTTATTTGTTATTGGCATTTTATGACATACTGAAAGGAAAGCATTTCTACTGTTTCTACAGCTCTGCTGTGTTTCTGCTGGGGTTTTTGGTGACTGTTTAATAATTTATTAATGTGCTAACCTGGGCCACAAGTGCACAGGTAAAGACTGGACAAAAAACAACCATGTATGTGAGAGGAAAGACAAAGACAGAATAAGTAAATGCCACAAAAGTAGTGACCAGAGATAAGAGCTGAATCTCAGCTGCTGAAGCTCTAAGCCAAATAACTTAGTCACTCAACCAACTCTGCTTCGCAAATTACATTTTATCATCCATCGTTTTTTCCGGATCATTATACTCACCCATATTAACACATAAATACTTGAAATACTTGTGAGAATGTTCAGTACATGACAGAGATACTGTGGGTGTCTCCCTGTCCTCAATAAGGTTTTTATTCAGGCAGATATTTTAAAAGGGGTGTGTTCCACATGGCACATAGATCCCTTTAGCTAGGCATATATATATTTTGCATTCTAGCTATTTGTTAACCAGGTAAGCCACAAGATAAAACTGTCCCTTTCCAGGGGTGATCTGGGAGCATTGTCTGGTTTACTGACTTGTTCAGAGTTGCACAATCTCAAAACAAAGGTGGAAGGAATCGAACTCTGTACTCTGGGCACAGGAATGAGCTCATTAATGCCTCAGAACTTTGGCTTTCTATAATAACTGCTAGGCGTTAGAATATTAATAGCTACATTCGCTATACTAAAGCCCCTACATATATGTAAGTGTGTGTGTGTGTGTGTGTGTGTGTGTGTGTGTGTGTGTGTGTGTGTGTGTGTGAATACTTAGCTAAATATGTAAATATTTATACAGGTATAGGTTCATTGCCCTTGCAAGCCTAGCCAATTATCCCTTATGAGACACAAACCCTGTACTTGTGTTTGTAAGGCAAACACCTTAACCATTAGGCCACCCTCCCAGCCTCTCCCAAACTGAATAAGATCACCAAAAAGTCGAGAAACAATGAAGGTGCTAGTTAAACATGCATAATTCTTCAGTAGGACTCTAATCTTCTATAAACAGATTATGTCATAAGACTAAAGTACAATAAAATAAAGCCATTTAAAATACCAAGTCAAGTGATAAAATCCACTAATCACATCAATGCTTCAGGGGCTTAAACTTCAGCATACATTTAGCATTAAACAAATAAATGAATAATGCTTACTATACACCTGAAAAATGGCCTTTAAAAGCCCTCCTCTTTTAACAGTTTTTTTATTTTATACAGTTTCCAGATATCTTCCATGCAGCTTCAGAAACAGGCGGTCTAAGAAAAAAAAAAGAAAAAAATAAGAAACTGAAATGATTTATTTTTAACTCATTAGTTTGTCAAAAAAGTTTTTTTTCTTGATAGTTTAAGAATGCTCGTATATCCTAACTCTCAGCATTTTCAAAGTTCTTCCTATACATTGCTGCCTCCAGAGCACGGAACAATGTAAATCACATTGTGAGATCAGCCATCAAAGTAACTGGGTGAACCACAGATTTTCTGGGTAACTACAGTATATCTGTACCTAATTACAGTTAAAACACTTCTAAGTCACTTCATTTTCATTCTTATTACTAACACAGGCTTTTAATCTATTTTTTCTTATTTTAACAAAGAGTTGCTTACATCCTACTGTCTTTCCAATTTCTAGTTACGATATTAACAACTTCCAATTATCTGTAATGACTTTTTATAGAATTAAAACTGAGCCTTTGTGCTTGCTCTATTTTGTGATCTATGTCTCCCTCTTCTGGCATCCTCTGAGATTGCAGTTCATTAACAATAGCTACAAGTGTTTTGGTTAATCATGCACTAAAAATTGATCTCATTTAAAATAGTATTTTGTCCATTTTTAATATAAGTTTTTTGGCTTTTTCAACCATGTTATTTATCCTTGAACAGTGTCTTGCTTTAAATATTTTAGGTGCATGCTCTCATACTGTAACAATGAGCTACTGCTCACTTTTTGAAAAAAAAAATTAACAATTTTATATTTGTAACATCTTTATCAGGGGCGGCTGACAATATTGGCTGCTAGGCTGCAGCTCTCCTGCTTACAAAAAAAAAAGTCAGAGAGGAAAAAGAAATAGAATTAAATTTGGAAAGCTATTTTTCCCACGTTCTGCTTTGTTCTAGGTGCTCGGAACTCTGTGCAGGTACATGAGCAAAGCTCCAAGGAAATCCAAATTAAAAAAAAAAGAAAAGAAAAAAATTATATCACTCTGCTTGCTGGGTTGTTTTCAAACAGTCTGTCTTAGGTGTTGATAAATTTTCTCTGACCAATCCTCTCAGCCATTGAGAATGTCTGCTTGACTTACAAAGCCATGTCTGACCCAGCTGTGTTAGAAATGCTGCAACTAAAGAAATCCCAATCCCTCCGCACCACATGCTCCAGAGACCTCAACCTCGTTACCACAATGAGCAGCACAAGCTGGAGGGACAGGTTCATAACACAGAGGCTGCCCCTGCTATGAAGTAAACTTCCCATACATGTCAAGTGGAGCGCCTCACTGGCCTTCTTCAAGAGAAATCTTGATGAGTGGATGGGAAGTAGAAAATTCACCCCAGGGATCACTCCAGTGGCAATACTTGACAGAGGCACTGGGAACTAAGTTTGGGTGGCATGATGCTAGAGTAATCCTATAGGCTAAGCTTGTAAAGGCTCCATGGCCATTAACCTAGAACACACCTATGAACCTATGAATGTCCAAAACCTTGGTTAACAAGAGTGTGACCGAGGCTGCTTGAAGCAGTGGGGAGTCTTCTGTATTGGCTCAGGATGTCTCAGGTGACTGTGACAACCTGAGACTGAAAGTGAAAGAAGGCACTGGTATTCAGATGCAGAGGCTGGAGCATGGGAGTTTTTTTTTTAAATCTGGTAAACCAGCATGTAGGAAGGTAAGTACATGATTTATTTAAGTGGCCTCCAGACTCCTGACTTAATTCAATTCCATCCTTCAAACTTATGACAGACGAGTCTTGGTCAGTTATGCTTTGTTGAAACCATGGGGGAGGGCTAAAAATAAAGAGAACATTAACATTTGAAAAACAAGAAAGAAGCAATCTATCTGGATGGTATGGGGCCAGAATGAGTGGAAAGTGGAGAGTCACTAGAGCAGAGCAGGGGGAATAGCATACAACAGTGCCCCCCCCCTTGGAGTTCTTTGCCTAGGTCTTCATTCACCTAAGGTTGGCTATGCTGACTGCAATCAGGTATCTGAGGAGTATAAATTCAGTAACGAGGCTATAAGTGCGTACATGCTGAGGGAGTCTGTGGATGAAAGTTAATGATCCCATCTGTTGTCTGATCACAGGAAGTGGTCATTGACCTGCTGTACTAGAGCCCTACCCTATTCCAGATAGACCCACCCATTAAGTTGCTTCCTGTAGCCCCTCTCCCCTTGGTTTTAAATCACCAACCACCATTGATCTTTATATATGATCAAATCTAAAAAGCAAATGAAATCATAGTAAATTTTTAAAAATATGTACTGTCATTATAGATTGCATTATTCAAAATGTATTTTATTGTTTACTTGTGTTAACAGGTTAAGTCCACTGGGGCCAAGTCTCTTTTTTTTTAATGACTAACCCAGAAGCAATGCTTGGTTAAGTGACTTGTTCAGAGTCATACATTAGGCAAATATAGGTGGAAAGAATCAAACCCTGTACCCTTAACTATAGAAAGCAGCTTAGAACCTTAATCCTTTGCTTTAAGTTCCAGATATCTGGTGTCATTCCACGCAAGTAGAATATTGTCTTTAAAGTGTCCAAGAAATGAAGCTTTACTATACAGCTCATAACATATGAAATGTTCTTCCCAAAAACATACTAAATTCACATTGTTTGATGTCATCATGGTGCCAATTTGTACATCTGCAGCTTCTTTATAAAGTTGCCTGTTAAATACAAATAAATTATTTGTTAAAACTAAACAAACAAAATAGTTAGCACCCTCATTTATGAAACCATACATTCTTCACTATTGTTCCAATCACATGAAGGATGACAAAAGACAGAGACTCTATCTACTTTACTTATTTGTCAGCTTTGTAGGTACACTGAACACAATTTCCTCTTTGCGGGATCAATCTAGAAGCAGTGCCTGATTAAGTAATTTGCACAAAATCATACACTAGGCAAATGAAGGGGGAAGGAATCAAACCTTGTATAATGGGCATAGGAAGCATTTCATTGACAACTTAGAACTTTAGACCTGTGCACCTACTGCCCAACACAGACACCACTCTCCTGGTCTCTTTCACTTCACATTGCTGATTTTTTCTATTAAATCTAATGAGTCTCTAACAAAAGACTTAAACTGTTTTGCAAATTCATTGACCAAATTTCCTATATAAATTGTTACCGGCTCTGTTTCTTCATAATCTGCAGCAATAATATAGGTCTCACTGTTAGAATTTCAAGGCACTTACATTTTTTTAGATACCCCAAATACCCTAATTTAGTTTGAGTAACTTTCATATATTCAGCTAGCTACTCATCTAATAAATTATTACTGATTGATTTATTAATACTACTATCCAAGGGAATTAATGAATGGTCTTTCATAAGCTTATTAATTTTCTCATAAACAGTATCATCAGGTAGTATACATTCAACTGTTATCACACAATCTGTATTCATCAATACAACCACCCTCCCTCGTCTGCTTGTATGATTCTTACTCTTTATCTTTCTATAAACTCAAAAATGATCAGTGTTGAATGTTTGTGTTAAACTGGATTTATTTTTTTTCTTTACTGTCTCTTTGTCTAATATCATTTCTACAATCTTTCAAAAAGCAGCAGGTAACGGTTTTAAAATGGGATCAGACATACTGTTTTTGATAAAATTGCTCTTTAGATGTATTTCTCTTTGCTAAATCAAGTTGTTGTATGTTATCTAACATTATTGCTCTATTTAGTTTGTGAGTAATTTTTTTTTTCAGGAAAACAAGAGAATCAAACAAGTTTGCCCTTTTAGTGGCAGAAAAGTTAAGCCTTTTCTGCAAGAATGTAATTTCATCTTCATTTAATAATTTATCAGTTAGATGAATAATTCTAACTAAATGTCTGTTAATATCCATACCTAGTTAATCTTATTTTGCTATTTGCACTGCCTGTTGTACCATCCACTGTTCGTTTTATTGCATTTACTTGTGAGGTGCCATTAAATTAAACTGCCTTTCCAAACTGGAGCTGCTGATTCTCTGAAATACCATAGTATGTTGTTAATTGTATCGTTACAATACAGCTACAGAGAAAACATATGGAACACCTAGTTACTTCGATTTTAGATCTGTTATGCTTCAATTTCTAAGTCAGTTATTAGATCAATAATGGAATATGGTTCAGGATTTTGTGTATATTGAAGAAAGGGCAAAAAATATTTACCAAGAAGATTACAGAAATATTTTCAACATACTATAGAAAGATAAGGGTGTGATAATGTTTTATTATAGAAAGAATTTCTAGACTGTTGTGATTTAGGATATATGAGCATTTTATACTACCAAGACAAAAATGAAAGCAAATCACTTTTAGGTTGATAGGTAGTTACTAGGCATGCAGTCAAGGAGTGCACTGAGCAACCTAGCCCGTTTTTTTAATTGCCCCAAAGCATTGCTTGGTCAAGTCAGATTCACACAAGAGGCAAATGGAATATGGAGGAGATAAACCCTGGAATAAAAGTTTTTCTTAACAGCTCACAGTTTCAGTCCTCTGTGCTAAATACTAATTTTGTACACTAGCTGTCAAATATGTAAAATCAACCCTTACCCGCAGTCCTTGGTGCAAACTGCCAAATATGTAAAATCATGTTTAACATAAAAAAAATGTTTTTTTGTTTGTTTTTGTTTTGTTTTTGTAGTTTATTTGTTTGTTTTGTATTAGATAGTGGAGATTTTGGGGTTGCAGTGAACAGATCTGTTCAATGTTCCATCTAAGCCATGAACCTCAAACAAGATTTATATCAGCCACTCTCCAAAGGAGAAATGATGAGCAGTTACTTTCACTATTCCATTTATTAACTTTATTTTCAGCCTGCCTGATCTTTAATGGAAGGGAATTCCATCTTGTTCCAGTCATACACTGATATGTTTGATCTGTTTACCTTTAAATTAACTAATGAAGCACAGTTGTGTAAGTTGAACTTACCATAGCAGTAGAAGTTCTAATGACCATTGCTGCAGCAGCCTTAGCTACATGGGTAGATTAACTTAGCTAACTACATTTGGGATGTGCAAACAAAAGAATCGAGGAACCCATGGAGAATAGTCCTAGCAAAGCTTGCTCTGGACCAACATAAAGAATCAAGCTGATAGTATTTTGTAAAAGTATGTAGGGAGGATCAAGTTGCAGATTTTAGAAAACTTATGGACAGCAACCATTTCCAAAATGGCTTAGATTAAGCCAAGGCCCTGGTGAAGTGGGCCTTTACCCTGCATGGAATAGTTTTGTAATGGTGAGTATAAAAAAGATAATAGCCTTAAACAATCATTTGAAATAGGCATCTGCCTCCCAGGTCTTCATGTGTGGAGTCCTGTAATAGAATCTTGCTAGTTGCCCATCTTCGTAACTTCACAAAAAGTGAACAATTGATCTGAATGATTTAGTTCGGTCAAGGTTGTACCTCAGTTGTATGTGGACATCCAAGATATGGAATACCCTTCTCCCTCAATTTTAGGTTCAGGAAGGAAAACTGTGAGATGGATAGTTCAGCTTAAAGTAAACTCAGAATCCACTTTAGGCAAAACAGGATTAGTTCACAAAGAAATACAGTCCCTGTAGAAAATGAGATATGGATGACTCACCATAAGAACTCGGAACTCAGATACCCTTCATTCAGAAGTCAGAACAATCAGTAAAACTATTTTCATGTTAAGAACCTCAAGTCAGCTTGATTAGCTGGTAGTAATGGAGCAAGTATTGGCTTCTCTAACACAAATTAAAATCCCAAGGAGGGGCCAACAGTTTTCTTGGAGGCCTCTTATGCAAAACCTATTTCAAGAACATTTTGACATGAAACTGCATTGAAAGAGGTGGATCCATGGGCAGATATGCTGAAATGGCCAACAAATTCATTTTGATAGAGGACTAAGAAAGGCTGTAGAGTAGTAACTCACACATATACTGTAAAACCAGAGAACAACCAGCCCTGAATTGGTGCTGGTTATGTTGTTGGCACCAACTAGAAAAACATTTCCATTTGCTAATATATGATTTTCTAGTAGCAGGATTTCTTACCTTCATTAATACCTGCTGCATGTCCTCAGTAAACAGGTGCCTTAAAGGAATTAAGATCCTATCATCCAGGCAGTCAACGGATGATAACTGATGTCAGGGTGTATCAAATATCCTTGTTCTTGTGTGAGTAGATCCAGCATGAGATGAAGCTTGTGATAATTGCCCCTGGGTATTTCCAAAAGAAGGGAATCACCACAATGATCTTGGGGGATTCTGTCTGAAACTTCAGACGTACCCTAAATATTATTGGAAAGGGTAGAAAAGCATACAGGAACATTCCTGTCCATGGAAAAGAAAAGGCATCTGCCTCCCAGGTCTTTGTGTGTGGAGTCCCGTAATAGAATCTTGCTAGTTGATTGTAAACAGAGGAGGCAAAGAGGTCTATTTTAGGAACTCCCCACAGATGGATCAAATCTTGGAAGACCACCAGTCTAGTTTCCATTCATGAGGGTCTTTCCTGGTCCTCCACAGCTTGTCTGCCACACAATTTTGCTCTGATGGAATGTAAGATATCTGTAGAGAGGTTGGTCTGTGAAGCTGTATCCCTAGCTAACATGGCTAGTCTGCAAAGGGGGTGCAACCTGGTTTCATCTTGCTTGCTGATGTACCATATGGCTGTGGTATTGCCTGTAATCACTTGAAGAGGTCCAGGGGACCAAAGATTATTCAGAGAGTTGAGTGCCTTGATAAGGGTAAGCATCTCTTTGATATTTATGTGCTTGCATCTGTCTTTGGTGTCCCACACCCCCTACACTTTTATCCCTCCTGAAACCGCTTCCCAAGCAAAGTCCAAAGTGTTTGTGATGACTGACTGTTTTGAAAAAATAAGGAGAAGGGAGTCCTGGATTTAAGGAAATCTTTTGTCTCTATTAAATGATTTCTCTCCTTGCAAAGCCCAGCACTGGAATTTGAAAACATAAAGGATGCTGATACTGGGACCAAACAGATTTCTGATATCACTGTATCTTTCTCATGTGGAGTCTCGTCAGTGAGTATCATGAGAATCATAGATGCCCTGATACCCAAAATCCTGAGGTATTCATTCACAGTGACTGACGTCTGAGTGGTAAACCTTACAAATAGATTTAAATAAAGATCTATTTTCCAGTGGAAGAAAAGCACTTTGAACTGAGGTATCTTAGTTTAGATGCAAGGAGTACAATCCTGTGTAAAGGAGTCAAGAAATACTCTTGAATGTTCTCTCAAAAGCCCAGCTTGTGTATGAGATCTCTCACCAAGACAAACTCCTGGCACTTTGACAAAGACACTGTAAAGATAAGCAAGTCATTTAAATATGGACAATTGTGGATACCCTGTAGCCTGCAATGAGCTATTACTGGAACTAGACACTTTGTGAACACTCTCGGTGCAGTGGATAGTCCAAAGGGTAAGGCAGAGCACTGATAATGTGATACAGACACACAAAACCTTAAGAAACCTCTGAAGTCTTGATGAATATGGATGTGATGATAAGCATATTTTAAGTCTAGTCTTACCAGGAAACTTGGACGAAGAGGTAACTGGTTGTGAAGTGACATCATTATGAATTTGAGCAGTATCACAAACAGGTTTAAGAAAGGAAAATCCAGAACTGTCTCCAAGAAATTTTCTTTCTTTCTTTGGCACTAGGAACATCTTTGAATAAAAACTGTTACCCACCTGGGAAAGAGGAACTGGTTCTATCACTCCTTGAGACAATATGTGGCGAAGAACAGGTGAAAACAAAAAAGTCTGATCCGGAGGATGAGGAATGACTCCCATGGAAAGGAGGAACTTCCTCCCACTGCCAAGTGTAGCCTTGATGAATGATTTTTGGAACCCATTTGTTTGAAACAATATGATGCCAAAGAGAAAAATGGAGATTAGACTTTCTGGAAGACAAAATAGGGCCAGGGTAGGAGGGGGGCACAAGGTCTATTGAACAGCCAATCAGACTTGTTGGACTGTCCTTGATTTTGTGAAGTTCCAAAGTTCTTTTTAGTACCCCCTTGCCATTTCTTCTTAACTGTCTGTTTGCCTGATTTTTATTTATTTATTTATTTATTTTTTATTTATTTTACATTTGTTGACCGGGCTAGTCTAACTGGATATATGTCCATTTTCAGTAGAGGCCCGGGGAGAAAAACTCCTGCAAGTTACAAAGACAAGTATACAATATAACAGTAGACAAGTTTACAGAAAGATCGTTAGATACAATAAAAAAATGACATGAAATAAAAACAGTTAGTAACAATTTTAGTAAGGGATACTCATAAAAAAGAAGTAAGACTTTTTTTTTTTTTTTTTGTTATAAGGTTAGAAGATAGGGAAAGAGCAATAGTTATCAGATGAGGGTAGAAGTTCACTTTTATCAGGGAAGTATACACTATAGTAGCATGAGCAATAGGAACCAAGTTTAGTTATGAAATTTTTGTATATTGGGTATAATCAGTCAGGGTTGGAGCAGGGACAAAGCCAATGATTCTTTAGATATCCTTTAAGATGCTTTTTGAATAGATGTGTGGAGGCAAGTGAAGACAGTTCAGTTGGAAGTTGATTCCAGCTTTTCCCTGCTGTGTTGGAAAAGAGCGAGTCCCCTGCTTTGTTGTTTGATTTGACATTAGAAACTAGAGGTTTGCTAGCTGAGCGAAGTGTAGGGAGATTTTTGTAGGGGGTGATTAGATTAGTGAGGATTGGTGTATTATTGGGGTGATAGAGGATTTTTTGGGTTATCACAAGTTGCTGATAGAGTAGCTTATTATGCAGTTCAAGCCATCCCAATTGTTTGAGGTTATGACAGTGGTGAGTTCTATAGGGGGAACAGGTAGCAAATCTAGCTATGTTATGACAGGTGGAAACTTTATTAATGTTATTTCTAGATAGATTAGTATAAATTGCAGAAGCATAGAAGAGGGTAGAGAAAAGGTGGGTCTGCGCAAGAGTAATTCTGGCTGGAGGGGTAAGGAAGGGCTTGATTCTATAGAGAGCGCCTAATTTTTTGTTGACAGTTTTTATTGTTGAATTAATGTGTTCATCGAAGCTAAGGGAGTTGTCAATTGTAACTCCCAGTAAGCGGGTAGAGGTATCAGGGACTATATTAGTGCCATTGCTAGAGGTTACTATGAAGTTAGGGGTAGACGACTTAGGAGTACGAGCAAAGAGTAGTAGTTTTGTTTTATTGGGGTTCAGAAGGAGGCAGTGTTGCATGAACCAGTGTTTTAAACTGTTTATTCTGTTTTTGACAATCAATGAAGAGATAAAAAAAATCCCTCAACCAATTTGGAAAAGGAGAGCTGAAAAAACTTAGAAGATTTACTGGATAAGCTTGCCCCTTTCATTATACTTTCTGATTGCCTCTACAGCAGAAGGGCCAAACAATAAATCTCTCTCCCAAGGGAGAATTTAAAATCTCATTTTTAACATCATCGGTGAGGTTCTGAGATTCCAGCCATACAAACCAGCTCAAGACAGTACCAGTGGCCATAGCCCTGGAAGAAGTATCAACATGTTCATACATGCAATCTGTAAACAATGAGTAGTGACCTGTGCAACAGAAAACAGTAAGTAGTGACCTGTGCAATAGAAAACAATGAGTAGTGACTCGTGCAATAGAAAACAATGAGTAGTGACCCCATGCAATAGAAAACAATAAGTAGTGACCTGTGCAACAGAAAACAATGAGTAGTGACCTGTGCAATAGAAAACAATGAGTAGTGACCTGTGCAACAGAAAACAATGAGTAGTGACCCATGCAACAGAAAATAATGAGTAGTGACCCATGCAATAGAAAACAATGAGTAGTGACCCATGCAGTAGGAAACAATGAGTAGTGACCCGTGCAATAGAAAAAAATGAGTAGTGACCTGTGCAATAGAAAACAATGAATAGTGACCTATGCAATAGAAAACAATGAGTAGTGACCTGTGCAATAGAAAACAATGAGTAGTGACCCATGCAATAGAAAACAATGAGTAGTGACCTGTGCAATAGAAAACAATGAGTAGTGACCTGTGCAATAGAAAACAATGAGCAGTGACCCGTGCAACAGAAAACAATGAGTAGTGATCCATGCGGTAGAAAATAATGAGTAGTGACCGTGCAGCAGAAAACAATGAGTAGTGACCTGTGCAACAGATAACAATGAGCAGTGACCCGTGCAATAGAAAACAATGAGTAGTGACCCGTGCAATAGAAAACAATGAGTAGTGACCCATGCAGTAGAAAATAATGAGTAGTGACCCATGCAACAGAAACAATGAGTAGTGACCCGTGCAATAGAAAACAATGAGTAGTGACCCATGCAGTAAGCAATGAGTAGTGACCCGTGCAATAGAAAACAATGAGTAGTGACCTGTGCAATATTTATTTTTATTTATTTATTTTATTTTCAGTTTGATTACCGGGAAGTTCACTGGTCTTAAAAATGCCCATTTTCAGTGGAGGCCCAGGGAGAAAAGCTCCATAAAACATAATGCAGTAAAGAATACACAAGTAAAAATGGTACAGTGTATAATACAGATTACAGATATGTACATTGAATAACAAGCATGATCAACAACGTTCACTGCGATCGGTCTAAAGGTTGTACTGTACTGATTCATCTGAACATACACTCTTACATTTGAAGTGTGGAAACACTTTACATGCACTCAGTTAAAGTAAGTATGGAAACACTTTACATGCACTCAGTTAAAGTAAGTATGGAAACACTTTACATGCACTCAGTTAAAGTAAGTATGGAAACACTTTACATGCACTCAGTTAAAATAAGAAGCTATTTACATTATTTACAAATTTGAAATCATGTGAGAGTAGCTAAAGGAGTTACAGAGAGCTTGAATCCACTCTAGGAAATAGTTATGGGAGTTAGAGAGAGGTTAGGAACCAGGAGAATAAAAAACTCCTTGGGGCATTTCCTTAATAGAGTTAGGTAGGGTGAAAGCAGGAACATTTCCATTTGGATGACAGGTATGAGAAAAGCTGGGTTTTGAAGTTTTATGAGTTTGATATTGTCCTTAGTGTGGAAAGGAGTGAATTCCATTTCTTGCCTAGTAAGAAAGAGAGGGGAAGTTGGCCAGCAGGTTGTTTAGGTTTGTGGATAGCAATTAAGTTCTGGTGTTCAGAGCTGAGAGTTCTATTCGGGGTATAAAGGGGAAGGAAGTTTGTTAGGGCTGGACATTTTGCTGGGTGAAATACAAGTCTGTGAGCAGTGGTAAGTTGGAGGTTGTCCAGGTAGTTAGTGAGTTCTAACCAGTTCAGAAATTGAACGGAAAGGCAATGATGGGTGGAATTTTTGGATTTGATGGCAAATTTAGAGATCTTATTATAGCAGTTTTCTAGTTTAGAGGTGATGGAAGAGGTCAGATTAGTTAGAAGATGGGCTCCATGTAATAAGGATGGGAGAAGGTAAGTAGCAGCCAGGGTATGCCTAGTAGATTTGGAGAGAAAGAGATTATTCCTGTAAAGCATACCTAACTTTTGGTGGATTTTCTTTATATTTTGTTGAATGTGGATATCAATCTTGAGGTGTTTGTCTATAGTAATACCAATATGTTTTGCAAAAGGGACCACTTCTATAGGTGAGCTGGTTTGGCTAAGGACTTTGAATGCATTTTTGTCATGGGAGAAAGTCCTAGAGGGAGGGAATAGTAGAACTTTTGATTTATTTGCATTGAGTGAGAGGTAGTTTTGACGCATCCAATTCTAAGTGGTTGAAAATGCAATTTGGGTTTTGGTCAGCAGTTCAGGAAGGCTGGAGGCAGCGCAGACTAAAGTTGAGTCATCTGCATATTGAATAACTTTGGCATCAGGAATAGCAGTGTGAAAGTTATTGATGAAGATGTTGAAAAGCATAGGCCCGAGGATGGACCCATGAGGTAAGCTGTTTGGGGTTGGTAAGAAGGTAGAGGTGGAGTTCTTCCATTTAACTGCTTGATATCTATCTGACAGGGAACTTGAGAACCAGGATAAAGTATATGGAGAGAGATGAAGGTTAGAGAGATGATAGAGAAGGTGATTATGGGAAACAGTATTAAATGCTTTAGAAAGATCGAGGAGAACTGTGGATACTAAGAGTCTAGAATCTCGGGCCTGGTTGACTGTTTCTAAGAAGGAGACTAGAGCAGTTATAGTGCTATGGCCAGGGCGGAAGCCATGCTGGGTAGATGTAAGGAGTTGGTTCTGGGTCAGGAAAGGCATAAGTTGGAGGTGGATACATTTTTCTAGGATTTTGGAGATTGGAGAGAACAGAGCAATGGAGTGGAAATTAGAGATATTGGTGTTTTTGCCTCCTTTGTGAAGGGGAAGAATGTAGGCCGTACGCCAGAGTTTGGGTACATATGATTCCTTTATGGATCTGTTTATTATGATGCTGACTGGGAGTGCAATACCATCAGCAGCACATTTTAGGAAGAAGGAGGGAATATTATCAGGGGCATTAGAGCAAGGTTTTAGTTTGGATATAAGTCTTTTTATAAAATTAGTAGAGACTGGTTTGACCTCGAACATAAGGGGAAGGTTATTAGGGGGATTAGAAGAAGAAGAATGAGGGACAGGTGGGTTATTGTTGGGAAAAGTTTTGGTCAGTTCAGCAACAGTTTCTATAAAAAATACCTGTACCTGCCCCTTTCTTTACTCCCACCTACATTAGTACCTCCCCTTCACTTCCCACTTAGACCCTGTCTGCACCACCTTGGTTCCCTCTCCCCTCCCCCATTATAGTATCACTTGTTATTTGTGACTGGTGTAATTTAATAGCCCCTCCTGATCTTATTGCACTTCTCTCAGCTCACTTCCTCTCTACTCCTATAAATCCCGCCAATCTGGCGGGCCGCCATCTTTACTATTAGGATCCGATCCCTGGCTGCTGTGTGTATCCGGCCCCAGCGTCTCCAACACTGTAAGTTGCTGTGAGAAATAACTACATAATCTGTATTTTTTTTTTCTTCTTCCTTGTGATATAACTGTATAATCTGAATGGTCTTTGCCTGCTTTGGAAATTAGAACTTAAATGATATGCAGCTTACAGTTTAACAACCATATTGCAATCTATTGCATGTCTTTAGAAGGGATATCTGCACTAACTACTGGGCGTACCACGTGGCGTTATAGTAGTCTACCTCACACCTGTGAGTACTAGCTCGGGTCCATTAGATGTATAATATGGCCTCTTAGTAGGTTAGAATCTCCTTGGTTCTTGTATTAAACAGTGCTGCATGCCCCTGCAACCAAACAAGCCTGTTTACAAGGTTCCTGTGTCAACCGCGTAGTTTGTACCACGTGGCATCATAGTAGTCTACCTCGCACCTGTGAGTACTAGCTCGGGTCCATTCAATGTATAATATGGCCTCCTAGTAGGTTAGAATCTCCTTGGTTCTTGTATTAAACAGTGCTGCATGCCCCTGCAACCAAACAAGCCTGTTCGCAAGGTTCCTGTGTCAACTGCGTAGTTTTGTTGTATCAACCTTAACAGGTTATGTGCGTTGTGCTCGCGGTTTTACCCTCTTACTACTCCTTGTATTTCCCTAGCACTTGTGTTTGACTCGTCGTCTACCCTTACAATTACTGTGTTTTCCCAAATAATTTTAACCCATTAATCCCCACTTGTACACTAGCTAAAAATATAATTTAAGGGTATTCAAATGTTGCTATCTAATTAACATAGCCACCCAGTGTAATTTTGTAACTATTCGACACTTGTGCACTACTCTTGCTTTCCAGCCAGGAAAGCTGTTTATTGTGATATAACTGCATACTCTGTATGGTTGCCTTGTTTCTTTTGGATATTATTTGTTCCGCTCTACCTTGACATGAGACAACAGCGTGCTTAACCCAAAGGTTTAGGAACCCAAAGGTTTTGGTTGCCTTGTTTCTTTTGGATACTATTTGTTCCGCTCTACCTTGCGAACGCCGAAAACAGCGTGCTTAACCCAAAGGTTTAGGAACGCACCAAAATAGTCCTTAGTACTGGCGTTTGACTCATGCTTCACCCCCCAATAATCTTTGACTTTCCCAAAAGCGTCTAACCCAGCAACCCCTATTCGCACAACTAACTGAACGATAGAGTTTAAATCTTGCTATCTACTTATCAAAGCTACGCAGTGTAGCACAGTAACTTGAAACACTGTATAAATACTCTTGCCTTCCAACAAGGAAAGATGTATTGCTCTATCCAACGAACGCTAGACAATCAGCGTGCTTACCCAAAGGTGAAGGAACGCTACACAGCTGTCTAGTCTGTAAGCGGGTTTATCTGTTGTTCTCCCCTCAAGGTAAACAGTTCTATAGCTCTTATCCATGTAGAGAACGCTGAACAATAGCGTTTTCTTCTTTTTTTGAGCACAAGTGCAGGAATGCAGCAGAGTTGTCTCTGTCCGTGGCGATAGAACTAACGCTTCAGCTCCTTGGCTAAGCATTAAGGCTTACATTTTCTTTGGCTGTAGGGCTTATCTGGTCCCAGCTTCCAAGTCTGCTTGCACCAGTACTTAGGCCAGTATTATGAACTCAGCGTTTGCTCAAAAGCCTAGTAGTACCTGCTGAACTGTAATACAGCAAGGTAATATCACCAGAAGAACACAGCCTCCCCTCCTAACCTCATATAAGCTAGTCTTTCACTCTCTTGAGCATTTGGCTTAAAACTGTCCTGCCCAAATGCTGGCTTGGCAAGTTGCTCAAGCAGAGATTGTTCATATATCATTCCCATTAGCTTCTCTTATAATTAACCACCTTAGCTTACTGCTCCCACCTCTTAGAACCTAGCTCCATTTGGTTGTATTCTTTTTAATATTATCTAGTTTAACTACTGCATACTGCTGAAGACCTTTCTCTACTTTGTATGATTACTGTGTACCTTCTGCTAGCTTAAATATATGTTGGGTTGCCTTGCATTCCATCTGCTAACCTTACAGTGAATGTTTTTCTAATGTCTACTTGGAAAGATATCAATTTGTTTTGCTTTGTATCTACACATGTTACCTTGAATATTTTTTCAACTGTTTGTATGAACTCAAATCTACTGAATACTACCACTACTGTATTTACTACCTGTTAGCTTGTTTGACCTGCATGCTTGTCTGCACTACCCTATTACAAACATCTTTTCTTACCCCTTAACTATTTTCCCTCCCTTGTCCCCTCTGTTCTTAGGTTTGAACCTTTTATCCTACACTAAACCTTGAATATACCTACCTGTGAAAGGACTCCCTGCAGGCCAAATCCATTCAAGACTACCGTAGCATAAAGACTTGCTGTACAACTTATGAACCCTGTTCACCAGGAGGCAAGAAAGTATGTGTTAAATGTGGTAATATTCAAATACTTGCCTAATATCTAGTGTGCATACTTTATGCTACCCTAGCCAGGATACCCAGCAGCCACTCTCTCTCCTCTCTATTCCCTAACATTTAGATCCTTATCACTTCTGTGCTATCTCCTGAAACTACCCTTGAGAGCCTTACCCTACCCCGATATACCTCTCTGCTCTTGCCTCTGTTGTTATACTCTAGCTGACCATTAGATGGCATTCTAAACTAGGACAGTACATACCTCTTCCTCTCTCC
The DNA here is from genome assembly GCF_019279795.1 of Protopterus annectens. Lineage (NCBI taxonomy): Eukaryota > Metazoa > Chordata > Ceratodontiformes > Protopteridae > Protopterus > Protopterus annectens. The sequence continues at coordinate 397,564,073 of NC_056740.1, read as the reverse complement.
CCTGATCTCCAAAGTTATCTTTTTATTACGTTTCTGTCCTAGGCTTGTGAACTGTCTTTCTGCCCTATCCCTACCTGCAACTTACTGTTCACTCTACCCTGCTACCACTTCCTTCACGACCAATATTATCTATCCCCCTTGAACTAAACTGTCCCAACTTAGGAACTCAGATACCAACTGCTTACTGATAGTTTTTGGCTGACTGCTCACTTACCTGTCTGTTCCCACTCCGTTCGCCCTGCGGGCTCACTCCGATCCCCTACCCAGCCCCCAATTCTTACCCGCCCCCAGCACATCTACTTTTATACCTAACAAACACCTCCTATCAAACCTACTATCCAATCACAGTCCTCATCCAATTACTCCTCCCCCTCATTCTTTCTTCAATTCCTCTGCCCATTCCCAACCCTCCCACTACTACCCCTCCCCCTTATTCACCCATCAGAGTATACTCCACTCTATCTTCCCTCTCTACATTTCTCCTCCCACTTCCATTTCCCACACCCTCATACATTCAGTCCTCCATTGTCCTTGCCTACAATCCCCAACACTCTCCAGTCACTTCCAGACCTTCCTTCCTGAACTAGCACACCACATTACTCTTCTCCTCACTGTACACTACCCCACCTATCCTAACATGCCCTATCAACTCCACTTAACTTTCCAACTCCACAGCTCCATTCTCATCTTACTAATACCTTTGTATCTTGCTACATCTTACTCCCATAAAGCCCCTCCATTCCTCCCTCCTACTCAAACTATCCCTAACCCCCAGCTACAACCTCTCCAACACCCTCACTTTCACACAATATCCTCCTCCCTTATTCCACCCAACCTATTGTATCTTTTTCATCCCAAACTATTCTCTGCCTCAACTAAAACCCTCTCTCTGAAACTTCTGCTAAACCCTAACAAATACCCACTGTATAAACCTTACAGACCAAAGCTTACCACCTACAATGTCCTAGCCTTATCTGGAGACATTCATCCTAACCCTGGCCCTTGCCTCAGCACAAACCATTCCATCCCTCCACCCTCTTCCTCACCTACAACAAATAACACTCCCCACCCTTTCTCTTCGCCTCCCACGTCTCCACTTAGCACTCTGAATATCTTCACTATTAATGCCCAGAGCCTAAACAATAAAGATCACCATGTACAAGCCTGGATTAATCACAATCAACCCGACATCCTAGCCATCTCTGAAACTTGGCTAAAACCCCATATTACAGACTCCGAAATCCTGCCTCCTGGTTACAACATCCTCAGAAGTGACCGCTTAAATAAAAAAGGTGGAGGCTCTGCTCTAATTTACTCTAATCTTCTCTCTCTAATTCCACTTCAAATTCCTACCCCCCAATTCAAAAATTCCGAAATCACAGCAAGCCTCCTCCGATTAAATAAACATAAAAATATCTGCTTCATTTCCTTATACATCTCCCCTGGCAACAATATCTCCATAGTTGAAGACATTCTATTCTGGGCCTCAACTAAAATAAAATATGAAACCTATATTTTAGGCGATGTCAATATCGATTGGAATAAAATAAACATACCATCCCCCTCTCTTTCCATTAACCTTCTCAACTTCACCCAAGTAATCTCTTCAATAACTCGCCCTAACAAAAATCACCCCCCAGGGTCCATCTTAGATTGGATTCTAGTCTCCCATCCTAACAAAATCACTTTCAGTGGCACTATCCCTGACACCTTCAGCGACCATCTCCCTGCCTTCATCCATCGATCAAGCAGCTCCATCCAACACCAGCATCTCTACATTCAAACTCATAACCTCAGCAACTTCAACCCCTCAACTTTTTCTAACATCTTTAAACAATTTAACTGGCAACCTCTAAATACCCTCTCACTCGACAATGCTGTTGAGCGCTTCAACTCTATCTTCCTAGATACTCTTAACTCACTAGCCCCACTAAGAAATAAATGAATCAAAACTAATTCTGCCCCATGGCTGACCAAAGAAACTAAACAAATTATGCGTCACAGAGACAAATCCTGGAAGCTCTATCAAAAAAATAAACTGCCTTCTACCTTACTCCTTTATACTCAACTCCGCAATCAAGTAAATAAACTTATTACCAAGGACAAAAAAAACTACTACAATAAACTGCAATCCAATAACAATAAAAACCCAAAACAGTTCTGGAAATCAGTCAACTCCCTACTTCATCCGGGATCTCAAAACAACCCTTGCCCTGACCCTAATCTAACTGACAGTGAACTGAGCTCCCAGTTCAATACCTTCTTTACAGAATCCATAGCTAAACTAACCAAAACATTCCCTAATAATAACCCATCTAACTTCCTCTCTACATCACCCTGCAACCCAAACAACAATCCCATCAATTTCCATCTCAAACCTGTTTCCACAACTACCATAAAAAAGCTTCTATCCAAGCTAAAGCCATGCTCCACTGCCCCTGACAACATTCCCTCTTGCTTCCTCAAACATGCAGCTGAAGGAATCGCTCTCCCAATTAGTATTCTGATTAATAGATCCATAAATGAGTCATATGTTCCAAAACTCTGGCGTTCAGCCTACATACTTCCTCTTCACAAAGGAGGCAAAAACACTACTATTTCTAACTTCTGCCTTATCGCCCTACTCTCCCCAATATCTAAAATTCTAGAAAAATGTGTCCATCACCAACTTTTACCTTACCTAATTCAGAATCACCTCCTAACACCCACCCAGCATGGCTTCCGTCCTAGCCACAGTACCATAACTGCCCTACTTTCCTTCCTTGAAACTGTCAATCAAGCATGAGACTCTGGACTCATTGTATCCGCAGTCCTGCTAGATCTTTCAAAAGCCTTTGACACCATCTCCCACACACACCTTCTTCATCATCTGGCTAATCTCAATCTCTCACCAAATACTCTTTCCTGGTTCTCCAGTTACCTATCTGCTAGATCTCAAGTAGTCAAATGGAAGAACTCTTTCTCTTCCTTCTTGCCTACACCTACTGGCGTTCCTCAGGGTCCATCCTTGGACCCATGCTTTTCAACATCTTTATAAATAACCTTCACACCTTCATCCCTGATACCACAGTCATCCAATATGCTGATGACTCTACCTTGATCTGTTCTGCCCGAACTTTCCTGAACTACTGACCAAAACCCAATTAGCCTTCACCACCACAGAGAACTGGATGCACCAAAATCACCTTTCTCTCAACTCCAATAAATCCAAAATACTAATTTTTCTCCCTTCCAAGACTTCCTCTTTGGACAAAAACAATTTTAATGTCCTAAGCCAAACTAACACTGCCATTGAAGTGGTTCCCTCTGCAAAACTCCTTGGCATTACCATAGATGAATACCTCAAATTTGATCTCCACATTCAACAAAACATAAAGAAAACCCACCAAAAGCTAGGTATGCTATATAGGAACAATCATTTCCTTTCCAACTCCACTAGAAATACCTTGGCAATCACCTACCTGCTCCCTTCCCTTCTATATGGAGCCCCTCTACTAACCAATTTATCGGCCACCTACACCTCTAAGCTCAAGCTTGCTATAATAAGATCTCTAAATTTGCAACTAAATCCAAAGCGTCAACTCACCACTGCCTCAGCCTACACTCTCTGAACTGGTTAGAACTCCTAACCACCTAGACTATCTTCAACTAATCACCACTGACAAACTAATTTTCTCCCCAGACAAATGCCCAGCATTAAAGGACATCCTTCCTCCATACATCCCTAACAGGTCACTGAGATCTGGGCACCAAAACCTAATCTCCATTCCCAAACCCAAGCGACCCGCTGGCCAGCTTTTACTATCCTTCTCTCTAGGTAGAAAATGGAACTCTCTGCTTCCTTCCCTCAGGACTATGCCCAACATCGAATCCTTCAAGAGCCAACTTTTTCTTCACCTATCTTCTGAATGGAAATGCTCCTGCTTTCACCCCACATAAATCCTAGGGACTCCCCACTAAGCTCCCCTCTACCCCCTCTCCACTACACTCTCTTTATTTTCTATTTAATCAAAACATCTAGAACCAGCAGATTTTAACTGACTCCTAACATGTAAATATTGTTTAAAAAAAAAACCCTCTGCAGTCAAGTTGTTAAACCGTCTCAATTTGTTTAACTGTCTCATAATGTATACTATGTCTCAAATGTTTGAATCCAACTCTTGTATTTTCACATTGTAACCTTTATTTATATTTTGCAAACCTGCATTGTATGGTATTTCCCTTTGCAACCTTTATCCTACATTTTGTATCCTATATGTATTAAATTGTTTATGGAGCTTTTCTCCCCGGGCCTCCACTGAAAATAGGCACTTCTTGGCCCAGTGGACTTCCCCGGTAATCAAACTGATAATAAATAAATAAATAAATAAATAAAATGAGTTGAATTGTGAGCTTAATTCAAGATCCGATATACTTGGGTCAGGACAGGGGTTATTCTTGGAGCCTGGATTAAGAAGGGAATTAATGGATTCCCAGAAATGTTTGTGGTTTTTATTATTATTGGACTGGAGCTTACTATAGTAGGATTTTTTGTCCTTAGTGATTAGTTGTTTTGCATGGTTGTGGAGTTGAGTGTATTGAAGCAGGGTATTGGGCATTTTATTGTTTTTTTTAAAGCTTCCAGGAGTTGTCCCTTTGATGCATAACTTGTTTTGCTTCTTTGGATAGCCAAGGAGCAGTTTTAGTTTTTATCCTTTTGTTTCTTAGTGGGGCTATTGAGTTTAAAGTATCAAGCTAGAAAAAGTTGAAGTATTGTATTGCCTTGTCAAGAGGAAGGATGTTTAGAATTTGCCAGTTCATTTGTTTGAGAAAATTTGAGAAAGTTGTGGCGTTAAAGCTGCTAAGGTTGCGAGTGAGAATGTACTGATGCTGGTGTGGGGTAGAGGTGGTTGACCGATAAATGAAAGCAGGGAGGTGATTGCTAAAAGTATCAGGCATGGTGCCAGAGTTAGTTATTTAATTTGGATGGGTGACTAGGATCCAGTCTATAATGGATCCTGGGGATTTGTTTTGTTGGGTCGGATGATGGAGAGGATTACTTGAGTAAAGTTGTAGAGGTTAATGGATAGGGAGGGAGAGGGACTATTGATTTTATTCCAGTCAATATTTATTGGTAAACAATGAATAGTGACCCGTGCAACAGAAAACAATGAGTAGTGACCTGTGCAATAGAAAACAATGAGTAGTGACCCATGCAATAGAAAACAATGAGTAGTGACCTGCGCAGTAGAAAACAATTAGTGACCCGTGCAGTAGAAAACAATGAGTAGTGACCCGTGGAATAGAAAACAGTGAGTAGTGACCTGTGCAGTAGAAAACAATGAGTCGTGACCTGTACAATAGAAAACAATGAATAGTGACCTGTGCAGTCGAAAACAATGAGTAGTGACCTGTGCAATACAAAACAATGAGTAGTGACCCATGTAACAGAAAACAATGAGTATTGACCTGTGCAGTAGAAAACAGTGAGTAGTGACCTGTGCAATAGAAAACAATGAGTAGTGACCTGTGCAACAGAAAACAATGAGTAGTGACCTGTGCAGTAGAAAACAGTGAGTAGTGACCTGTGCAATAGAAAACAATGAGTAGTGACCTGTGCAATAGAAAACAATGAGTAGTGACCCATGCAATAGAAAACAATGAGTAGTGACCCATGCAATAGAAAACAATGAGTAGTGACCCAGGCATTAAACAATGAGTAGTGACCTGCGCAACAGAAAACAGTGAGTAGTGACCTGTGCAGTAGAAAACAATGAGTAGTGACCTGTGCAGTAGAAAATAATGAGTAGTGACCCGTGCAATAGAAAACAAGGAGTAGTGACCCAGGCATTAAACAATGAGTAGTGACCTGCACAACAGAAAACAGTGAGTAGTGACCTGTGCAGTAGAAAACAATGAGTACTGACCCGTGCAGTAGAAAACAATAAGTAGTGACCGTGCAGTAGAAAACAATGAGCAGTGACCCATGCAACAGAAAACAATGAGTAGTGACCCATGCAATAGAAAACAATGAGTAATGACCTGTGCAGTATAAAACAATTAGTGACCAGTGCAATAGAAAACAATGAGTAGTGACCTGTGCAATAGAAAACAATGAGTAGTGACCTGCGCGGTAGAAAACAATTAGTGACCCATGCAGTAGAAAACAATGAGTAGTGACCCGTGGAATAGAAAACAGTGAGTAGTGACCTGTGCAGTAGAAAACAATGAGTAGTGACCTGTGCAATAGAAAACAATGAGTAGTGACCTGTGCAGTAGAAAACAATGAGTAGTGACCTGTGCAGTAGAAATCAATGAGTAGTGACCCATGCAATAGAAAACAATGAGTAGTGATCTGTGCAACAGAAAACAATGAGTAGTGACCTGTGCAATAGAAAACAATGAGTAGTGACCTGTGCACTAGAAATCAATGAGTAGCGACCTGTGCAACAGAAAACAATGAGTAGTGACCCGTGCAATAGAAAACAATGAGTGGTGACCTGTGCAACAGAAAACAATGAGTAGTGACCCATGCAATAGAAAACAATGCGTAGTGAAGTGTGCAGTAGAAAACAATGAGTAGTGACCTGTGCAGTAAACAATGAGTAGTGACCTGTGCAATAGAAAACAATGAGTAGTGACCCATGCAATAGAAAATAATGAGTAGTGACCCATGCAGTAAACAATGAGTAGTGACCTGTGCAACAGAAAACAATGAGTAGTGACCTGTGCAGTAGAAAACAATAAATAGTGACCTGTGAAGTAAACAATGAGTAGTGACCCATGCAATAGAAAACAATGAGTAGTGACCTGTGCAACACAAAATAATGAGTAGTGACCTGTGCAATAGAAAACAATGAGTAGTGACCTGTGCAGTAGAAAACAATGAGTATTGACCCGTGCAATAGAAAAAATGAGTAGTGATCCGTGCAATAGAAAACAATGAGTAGTGACCCATGCAGTAGAAAACAACGAGTAGTGACCTGTGCAGTTGAAAACAATTAGTGTCCCATGCAATACAAAACAATGAGTAGTGACCTCTGCAGTAGAAAACAATGAGTAGTGACCCGTGCAACAGAAAACAATGAGTAGTGACCCGTGCAGTAGAAAACCATGAGTAGTGACCCGTGCAACAGAAAACAATGAGTAGTGACCCGTGCAGTAGAAAACAATGAGTAGTGACCCGGGCAACAGAAAACAATGAGTAGTGACCTGTACAATAGAAAACAATGAGTAGTGACCCATGCAATAGAAAACAATAAGTAGTGACCGGTGCAGTAGAAAACAATTAGTGACCTGTGCAGTAGAAAACAATGAGTAGTGATGTGTGCAGTAGAAAACAATGAGCAGTGACCTGTGCAGTACAAAACAATGAGCAGTGACCTGTGCAATAGAAAACAATTAGTAGTGACCCATGCAATAGAAAATAATAAGTAGTGACCTGTGCAGCAGAAAACAGTGAGTAGTGACCCGTGCAATAGAAAACAATGAGTAGTGACCCATGCAATAGAAAACAATGAGTAGTGACCTGTGCAACAGAAAACAATGAGTAATGACCCATGCAATAGAAAACAATGAGTAGTGACCTGTGCAACAGAAAACAAAGAGTAGTGACCTGTGCAGTAGAAAACAATTAGTGACCCGTGGAAAAGAAAACAGTGAGTAGTGATCTGTGCAGTAGAAAACAGTGAGTAGTGACCCGTGCAATAGAAAACAATGAGTTGTGACCTGTGCAGTGAAAACAATGAGTAGTGACCTGTGCAATAGAAAACAATGAGTAGTGACCCATGCAATAGAAAAATGGTAGTGACCCGTGCAATAGAAAACAATGAGTAGTGACCTGTGCAACAGAAAACAATGAATAGTGACCTGTGGAGTAGAAAACAATGATTAGTGACCCGTGCAGTAGAAAACAATGTGTAGTGACCTGTGCAATAGAAAACAATGAGTAGTGACCAGTGCAGTAGAAAACAATTAGTGACCCGTGCAATAGAAAACAATGAGTAGTGACCTGTGCTTTATAAAACAATAACTAGTGACCCGTGCAATAGAAAACAATGAGTAGTGCTCCATGCAAAAGAAAACAATAAGTAGTGACCTGTGCCATAGAAAACAATGAGTAGTGACCTGTGCAGTAGAAAACAATTAGTGACCCGTGCAATAGAAAACAATGAGTAGTGACCCATGCAGCAGAAAACAATGAGTAGTGACCTGTGCAATAGAAAACAATCAGTAGTGACCTGTGCAATAGAAAACAATGAGTAGTGACCTGTGCAGTAGAAAACAATTAGTGACCCGTGAAACAGAAAACAATGAGTAGTGACCCGTGCAGTAGAAAACAATGAGTAGTGACCCATGCAGTAGAAAACAATGTATAGTGACCCATGCAATAGAAAACAATGAGTAGTGACCGGTGCAGTAGAAAACAATTAGTGACCCGTGCAATAGAAAACAATGAGTAGTGACCTGTGTAGTATAAAACAATAAGTAGTGACCCGTGCAATAGAAAACAATGAGTAGTGACCCGTGCAAAAGAAAACAATGAGTAGTGACCCATGCAAAAGAAAACAATGAGTAGTGACCTGTGCAGTAGAAAACAATTAGTGACCCGTGCAATAGAAAACAATGAGTAGTGACCCATGCAGCAGAAAACAATGAGTAGTGACCTGTGCAATAGAAAACAATGAGTAGTGACCTGTGCAGTAGAAAACAATTAGTGACCCGTGCAATAGAAAACCATGAGTAGTGACCCATGCAGCAGAAAACAATGAGTAGTGACCTGTGCAATAGAAAACAATGAGTCGTGACCCGTGCAACAGAAAATGAGTAGTGACCCGTGCAGTAGAAAACAATGAGTAGTGACCCGTGCAACAGAAAACAATGAGTAGTGACCCGTGCAGTAAAAAACAATGAGTAATGACCTGTGCAGTATAAAACAATGAGTAGTGACCCATGCAGTAGAATACAATGAGTAGTGACCCATGCAGTAGAAAACAATGAGTAGTGACCCATGCAATAGAAAACAATGAGCAGTGACCCGTGCAATAGAAAACAATGAGTAGTGACCTGTGCAACAGAAAACAATGAGTAGTGACCCGTGCAATAGAAAACAATGAGTAGTGACCTTTGCAGTAGAAAACAATGAGTATTGACCCGTGCAACAGAAAACAATGAGTAGTGACCCATGCAGTAAACAATGAGTAGTGACCTGTGCAACAGAAAACAATGAGTAGTGACCCGTGCAGTAGAAAACAATGATTAGTGACCTGTGCAGTAGAAAACATTCGGTCTCCTCTCTTACTCCTCTATATTCCCCTTCCATCCCATTAGCCTTTCTAGCTTTTTCCACCTTCGTGTGGAGCTTCTGCTTTACGTATAAGAGAATTTAAGTACCTTTATCTGCTTTTTTTTTTTCAAAAAAATACAGTATTTAAATTGATTTTAACTTTGTGGAAGGAATATTTAGCTGAACTGGAAGTTTTCACTCTGCTCTTCAGTGTGGAAGGAATATTAGCTGAACTGGTAGTTAGTCAGTGTTTGCTGAATTTTGTTATTTGCTAGTAATTACAGGTGTGGGGGTAGTCACATTCTTTGATTTCCTGTCCTTGCCTATTTAAGTGGTACAGTGTGAAATATTTTCTGCTTAAAACCTCAGCTTTGGCCGGCTAACAACTTGCTATATTCAACTGGACGTATAAGAGAATTTAAGTACCTTTATCTGCTTTTTTTTTTCAAAAAATACAGTATTTAAATTGATTTTAACTGTGTGGAAGGAATATTTAGCTGAACTGGAAGTTTTCACTCTGCTCTTCAGTGTGGAAGGAATATTAGCTGAACTGGTAGTTAGTCAGTATTTGCTGAATTTTGTTATTTGCTAGTAATTACAGGTGTGGGGGTAGTCACATTCTTTGATTTCCTGTCCTTGCCTATTTAAGTGGTACAGTGTGAAATATTTTCTGCTTAAAATCCTCAGCTTTGGCCGGCTAACAACTTGCTATATTCAACTGGACGTATAAGAGAATTTAAGTACCTTTATCTGCTTTTTTTTTTTCAAAAACATACAGAATTTAAATTGATTTTAACTGTGTGGAAGGAATATTTAGCTGAACTGGAAGTTTTCACTCTGCTCTTCAGTGTGGAAGGAATATTAGCTGAACTGGTAGTTAGTCAGTGTTTGCTGAATTTTGTTATTTGCTAGTAATTACAGGTGTGGGGGTAGTCACATTCTTTGATTTCCTGTCCTTGCCTATTTAAGTGGTACAGTGTGAAATATTTTCTGCTTAAAAACCTCAGCTTTGGCCGGCTAACAACTTGCTATATTCAACTGGACGTATAAGAGAATTTAAGTACCTTTATCTGCTTTTTTTTTCAAAAAATACAGTATTTAAATTGATTTTAACTCTGTGGAAGGAATATTTAGCTGAACTGGAAGTTTTCACTCTGCTCTTCAGTGTGGAAGGAATATTAGCTGAACTGGTAGTTAGTCAGTGTTTGCTGAATTTTGTTATTTGCTAGTAATTACAGGTGTGGGGGTAGTCACATTCTTTGATTTCCTGTCCTTGCCTATTTAAGTGGTACAGTGTGAAATATTTTCTGCTTAAAACCTCAGCTTTGGACGGCTAACAACTTGCTATATTCAACTGGACGTATAAGAGAATTTAAGTACCTTTATCTGCTTTTTTTTTTTCAAAAAATACAGTATTTAAATTGATTTTAACTGTGTGGAAGGAATATTTAGCTGAACTGGAAGTTTTCACTCTGCTCTTCAGTGTGGAAGGAATATTAGCTGAACTGGTAGTTAGTCAGTGTTTGCTGAATTTTGTTATTTGCTAGTAATTACAGGTGTGGAGGTAGTCACATTCTTTGATTTCCTGTCCTTGCCTATTTAAGTGGTACAGTGTGAAATATTTTCTGCTTAAAAACCTCAGCTTTGGCCAGCTAACAACTTGCTATATTCAACTGGACGTATAAGAGAATTTAAGTACCTTTATCTGCTTTTTTTTTTCAAAAAATACAGTATTTAAATTGATTTTAACTGTGTGGAAGGAATATTTAGCTGAACTGGAAGTTTTCACTCTGCTCTTCAGTGTGGAAGGAATATTAGCTGAACTGGTAGTTAGTCAGTGTTTGCTGAATTTTGTTATTGCTAGTATTACAGGTGTGGAGTAGTCATTCTTTGATTTCGTCGTTACTGTAAATTTTACTGTTAAAATTTTCAGCTTTGGCCCTAAATTGCTATATAACTGCTATATTAAATATTTTAAAAGGTTTTTAAAATTTATTTTTTTTTAAAAATTTGAAAATTTTTTTAACTGGGGAAAGGGTATTTGCTCTGGAAGTTTTACTCTGAAATTAGAGATATTGGTGTTTTGCCTCCTTTGTGAAGGGGAAGAATGTAGGCCGATGCAGAGTTTGGGTACATATGATTCCTTTATGGATCTGTTTATTATGATGCTGACTGGGAGTGCAATACCATCAGCAGCACATTTTAGGAAGGAGGAGGGAATATTATCAGGGGCATTAGAACAAGATTTTAGTTTGGATAGTCTTTTTATAAAATTAGTAGAGACTGGTTTGACCTCGAACATAAGGGGAAGGTTATTAGGGGGATTAGAAGGAGAAGAATGAGGGACAGGTGGGTTATTGTTGGGAAAAGTTTTGGTCAGTTCAGCAACAGTTTCTATAAAAAATACCTGTACCTGCCCCTTTCTTTACTCCCACCTACATTAGTACCTCCCCTTCACTTCCCATAGACCCTGTCTGCACCACCTTGGTTCCCTCTCCCCTCCCCCATTATAGTATCACTTGTTATTTGTGACTGGTGTAATTTAATAGCCCCTCCTGATCTTATTGCACTTCTCTCAGCTCACTTCCTCTCTACTCCTATAAATCCCGCCAATCTGGCGGGCCGCCATCTTTACTATTAGGATCCGATCCCTGGCTGCTGTGTGTATCCGGCCCCAGCGTCTCCAACACTGTAAGTTGCTGTGAGAAATAACTACATAATCTGTATTATTTTTTCTTCTTCCTTGTGATATAACTGTATAATCTGAATGGTCTTTGCCTGCTTTGGAAATTAGAACTTAAATGATATGCAGCTTACAGTTTAACAACCATATTGCAATCTATTGCATGTCTTTAGAAGGGATATCTGCACTAACTACTGGGTACCATTGGCGTTATAGTAGTCTACCTCACACCTGTGAGTACTAGCTCGGGTCCATTAGATGTATAATATGGCCTCTTAGTAGGTTAGAATCTCCTTGGTTCTTGTATTAAACAGTGCTGCATGCCCCTGCAACCAAACAAGCCTGTTCACAAGGTTCCTGTGTCAACAGCGTAGTTTGTACCACGTGGCATCATAGTAGTCTACCTCGCACCTGTGAGTACTAGCTCGGGTCCATTCAATGTATAATATGGCCTCCTAGTAGGTTAGAATCTCCTTGGTTCTTGTATTAAACAGTGCTGCATGCCCCTGCAACCAAACAAGCCTGTTAGCAAGGTTCCTGTGTCAACTGCGTAGTTTTGTTGTATCAACCTTAACAGGTTATGTGCGTTGTGCTCGCGGTTTTACCCTCTTACTACTCCTTGTATTTCCCTAGCACTTGTGTTTGACTCGTCGTCTACCCTTACAATTACTGTGTTTTCCCAAATAATTTTAACCCATTAATCCCCACTTGTACACTAGCTAAAAATATAATTTAAGGGTATTCAAATGTTGCTATCTAATTAACATAGCCACCCAGTGTAATTTTGTAACTATTCGACACTTGTGCACTACTCTTGCTTTCCAGCCAGGAAAGCTGTTTATTGTGATATAACTGCATACTCTGTATGGTTGCCTTGTTTCTTTTGGATATTATTTGTTCCGCTCTACCTTGCGAACGCAGACAACAGCGTGCTTAACCCAAAGGTTTAGGAACCCAAAGGTTTTGGTTGCCTTGTTTCTTTTGGATACTATTTGTTCCGCTCTACCTTGCGAACGCCGAAAACAGCGTGCTTAACCCAAAGGTTTAGGAACGCACCAAAATAGTCCTTAGTACTGGCGTTTGACTCATGCTTCACCCCCCAATAATCTTTGACTTTCCCAAAAGCGTCTAACCCAGCAACCCCTATTCGCACAACTAACTGAACGATAGAGTTTAAATCTTGCTATCTACTTATCAAAGCTACGCAGTGTAGCACAGTAACTTGAAACACTGTATAAATACTCTTGCCTTCCAACAAGGAAAGATGTATTGCTCTATCAACGAGCAGCTAGACAATCAGCGTGCTTACCCTAAGGTGAAGGAGCGCTACACAGCTGTCTAGTCTGTAAGCGGGTTTATCTGTTGTTCTCCCCTCAAGGTAAACAGTCCTATAGCTCTTATCCATATAGAGCAGCTGAACAATAGCGTTTTCTTCTTTTGAGCACAAGTGCAGGAATGCAGCAGAGTTGTCTCTGTCCGTGGCGATAGAACTAGCGCTTCAGCTCCTTGGCTAAGCATTAAGGCTTACATTTTCTTTGGCTGTAGGGGCTTATCTGGTCCCAGCTTCCAAGTCTGCTTGCACCAGTACTTAGGCCAGTATTATGAACTCAGCGTTTGCTCAAAAGCCTAGTAGTACCTGCTGAACTGTAATACAGCAAGGTAATATCACCAAAAGAACACAGCCTCCCCTCCTAACCTCATATAAGCTAGTCTTTCACTCTCTTGAGCACTTGGCTTAAAACTGTCCTACCCAAATGCTGGCAGCAAGTTGCTCAAGCAGAGATTGTTCATATATCATTCCCATTAGCTTCTCTTATAATTAACCACCTTAGCTTACTGCTCCCACCTCTTAGAACCTAGCTCCATTTGGTTGTATTCTTTTTAATATTATCTAGTTTAACTACTGCATACTGCTGAAGACCTTTCTCTACTTTGTATGATTACTGTGTACCTTCTGCTAGCTTAAATATATGTTGGGTTGCCTTGCATTCCATCTGCTAACCTTACAGTGAATGTTTTTCTAATGTCTACTTGGAAAGATATCAATTTGTTTTGCTTTGTATCTACACATGTTACCTTGAATATTTTTTCAACTGTTTGTATGAACTCAAATCTACTGAATACTACCACTACTGTATTTACTACCTGTTAGCTTGTTTGACCTGCATGCTTGTCTGCACTACCCTATTACAAACATCTTTTCTTACCCCTTAACTATTTTCCCTCCCTTGTCCCCTCTGTTCTTAGGTTTGAACCTTTTATCCTACACTAAACCTTGAATATACCTACCTGTGAAAGGACTCCCTGCAGGCCAAATCCATTCAAGACTACCGTAGCATAAAGACTTGCTGTACAACTTATGAACCCTGTTCACCAGGAGGCAAGAAAGTATGTGTTAAATGTGGTAATATTCAAATACTTGCCTAATATCTAGTGTGCATACTTTATGCTACCCTAGCCAGGATACCCAGCAGCCACTCTCTCCTCTCTATTCCCTAACATTTAGATCCTTATCACTTCTGTGCTATCTCCTGAAACTACCCTTGAGAGCCTTACCCTACCCGATATACCTCTCTGCTCTTGCCTCTGTTGTTATACTCTAGCTGACCATTAGATGGCATTCTAAACTAGGACAGTACATACCTCTTCCTCTCTCCCCTGATCTCCAAAGTTATCTTTTTATTACTTTTCTGTCCTAGGCTTGTGAACTGTCTTTCTGCCCTATCCCTACCTGCTACTACCGTTCACTCTACCCTGCTACCACTTCCTTCACGACCAATATTATCTATCCCCCTTGAACTAAACTGTCCCAACTTAGGAACTCAGATACCAACTGGTTACTGATAGTTTTTGGCTGACTGCTCACTTACCTGTCTGTTCCTGCTCCGTTTGCCCTGCGGCTCCTCCGATCCCCTACCCAGCCCCCAATTCTCACCCGCCCCCAGCACATCTACTTTTATACCTAACAAACACCTCCTATCAAACCTACTATCCAATCACAGTCCTCATCCAATTACTCCTCCCCCTCATTCTTTCTTCAATTCCTCTGCCCATTCCCAACCCTCCCACTACTACCCCTCCCCCTTATTCACCCATCAGAGTATACTCCACTCTATCTTCCCTCTCTACATTTCTCCTCCCACTTCCATTTCCCACACCCTCATACATTCAGTCCTCCATTGTCCTTGCCTACAATCCCCAACACTCTCCAGTCACTTCCAGACCTTCCTTCCTGAACTAGCACACCACATTACTCTTCTCCTCACTGTACACTACCCCACCTATCCTAACATGCCCTATCAACTCCACTTAACTTTCCAACTCCACAGCTCCATTCTCATCTTACTAATACCTTTGTATCTTGCTACATCTTACTCCCATAAAGCCCTCCATTCCTCCCTCCTACTCAAACTATCCCTAACCCCCAGCTACAACCTCTCCAACACCCTCACTTTCACACAATATCCTCCTCCCTTATTCCACCCAACCTATTGTATCTTTTTCATCCCAAACTATTCTCTGCCTCAACTAAAACCCTCTCTCTGAAACTTCTGCTAAACCCTAACAAATACCCACTGTATAAACCTTACAGACCAAAGCTTACCACCTACAATGTCCTAGCCTTATCTGGAGACATTCATCCTAACCCTGGCCCTTGCCTCAGCACAAACCATTCCATCCCTCCACCCTCTTCCTCACCTACAACAAATAACACTCCCCACCCTTTCTCTTAGCCTCCACCTCTCCACTTAGCACTCTGAATATCTTCACTATTAATGCCCAGAGCCTAAACAATAAAGATCACCATGTACAAGCCTGGATTAATCACAATCAACCCGACATCCTAGCCATCTCTGAAACTTGGCTAAAACCCCATATTTCAGACTCCTGCCTCCTGGTTACAACATCCTCAGAAGTGACCGCTTAAATAAAAAGGTGGAGGCTCTGCTCTAATTACTCTAATCTTCTCTCTCTAATTCCACTTCAAATTCCTACCCCCAATTCAAAATTTCCGAAATCACAGCAAGCCTCCTCCGATTAAATAAACATAAAATATCTGCTTCATTTCCTTATACATCTCCCTGGCAACAATATCTCCATAGTTGAAGACATTCTATTCTGGGCCTCAACTAAAATAAAATATGAAACCTATATTTTAAGCGATGTCAATATCGATTGGAATAAAATAAACATACCATCCCCTCTCTTTCCATTAACCTTCTCAACTTCACCCAAGTAATCTCTTCAATAACTCAGCCTAACAAAATCACCCCCCAGGGTCCATCTTAGATTGGATTCTAGTCTCCCATCCTAACAAAATCACTTTCAGTGGCACTATCCCTGACACCTTCAGCGACCATCTCCCTGCCTTCATCCATCGATCAAGCAGCTCCATCCAACACCAGCATCTCTACATTCAAACTCATAACCTCAGCAACTTCAACCCCTCAACTTTTTCTAACATCTTTAAACAATTTAACTGGCAACCTCTAAATACCCTCTCACTCGACAATGCTGTTGGGCGCTTCAACTCTATCTTCCTAGATACTCTTAACTCACTAGCCCCACTAAGAAATAAATGAATCAAAACTAATTCTGCCCCATGGCTGACCAAAGAAACTAAACAAATTATGCGTCACAGAGACAAATCCTGGAAGCTCTATCAAAAAAATAAACTGCCTTCTACCTTACTCCTTTATACTCAACTCCGCAATCAAGTAAATAAACTTATTACCAAGGACAAAAAAAACTACTACAATAAACTGCAATCCAATAACAATAAAAACCCAAAACAGTTCTGGAAATCAGTCAACTCCCTACTTCATCCGGGATCTCAAAACAACCCTTGCCCTGACCCTAATCTAACTGACAGTGAACTGAGCTCCCAGTTCAATACCTTCTTTACAGAATCCATAGCTAAACTAACCAAAACATTCCCTAATAATAACCCATCTAACTTCCTCTCTACATCACCCTGCAACCCAAACAACAATCCCATCAATTTCCATCTCAAACCTGTTTCCACAACTACCATAAAAGCTTCTATCAAGCTAAAGCCATGCTCCACTGCCCTGACAACATTCCCTCTTGCTTCCTCAAACATGCAGCTGAAGGAATCGCTCTCCCAATTAGTATTCTGATTAATAGATCCATAAATGAGTCATATGTTCCAAAACTCTGGCGTTCAGCCTACATACTTCCTCTTCACAAAGGAGGCAAAAACACTACTATTTCTAACTTCCGCCTTATCGCCCTTCTCTCCCCAATATCTAAAATTCTAGAAAAATGTGTCCATCACCAACTTTTACCTTACCTAATTCAGAATCACCTCCTAACACCCACCCAGCATGGCTTCCGTCCTAGCCACAGTACCATAACTGCCCTACTTTCCTTCCTTGAAACTGTCAATCAAGCATGAGACTCTGGACTCATTGTATCCGCAGTCCTGCTAGATCTTTCAAAAGCCTTTGACACCATCTCCCACACACACCTTCTTCATCATCTGGCTAATCTCAATCTCTCACCAAATACTCTTTCCTGGTTCTCCAGTTACCTATCTGCTAGATCTCAAGTAGTCAAATGGAAGAACTCTTTCTCTTCCTTCTTGCCTACACCTACTGGCGTTCCTCAGGGGTCCATCCTTGGACCCATGCTTTTCAACATCTTTATAAATAACCTTCACACCTTCATCCCTGATACCACAGTCATCCAATATGCTGATGACTCTACCTTGATCTGTTCTGCCCCGAACTTTCCTGAACTACTGACCAAAACCCAATTAGCCTTCACCACCACAGAGAACTGGATGCACCAAAATCACCTTTCTCTCAACTCCAATAAATCCAAAATACTAATTTTTCTCCCTTCCAAGACTTCCTCTTTGGACAAAAACAATTTTAATGTCCTAAGCCAAACTAACACTGCCATTGAAGTGGTTCCCTCTGCAAAACTCCTTGGCATTACCATAGATGAATACCTCAAATTTGATCTCCACATTCAACAAAACATAAAGAAAACCCACCAAAAGCTAGGTATGCTATATAGGAACAATCATTTCCTTTCCAACTCCACTAGAAATACCTTGGCAATCACCTACCTGCTCCCTTCCCTTCTATATGGAGCCCCTCTACTAACCAATTTATCGGCCACCTACACCTCTAAGCTCGAAGCTTGCTATAATAAGATCTCTAAATTTGCAACTAAATCCAAAACGTCAACTCACCACTGCCTCAGCCTACACTCTCTGAACTGGTTAGAACTCCCTAACCACCTAGACTATCTTCAACTAATCACCACTGACAAACTAATTTTCTCCCCAGACAAATGCCCAGCATTAAAGGACATCCTTCCTCCATACATCCCTAACAGGTCACTGAGATCTGGGCACCAAAACCTAATCTCCATTCCCAAACCCAAGCGACCCGCTGGCCAGCTTTTACTATCCTTCTCTCTAGGTAGAAAATGGAACTCTCTGCTTCCTTCCCTCAGGACTATGCCCAACATCGAATCCTTCAAGAGCCAACTTTTTCTTCACCTATCTTCTGAATGGAAATGCTCCTGCTTTCACCCCACATAAATCCTAGGGACTCCCCACTAAGCTCCCCTCTACCCCCTCTCCACTACACTCTCTTTATTTTCTATTTAATCAAAACATCTAGAACCAGCAGATTTTAACTGACTCCTAACATGTAAATATTGTTTAAAAAAAAAACCCTCTGCAGTCAAGTTGTTAAACCGTCTCAATTTGTTTAACTGTCTCATAATGTATACTATGTCTCAAATGTTTGAATCCAACTCTTGTATTTTCACATTGTAACCTTTATTTATATTTTGCAAACCTGCATTGTATGGTATTTCCCTTTGCAACCTTTATCCTACATTTTGTATCCTATATGTATTAAATTGTTTATGGAGCTTTTCTCCCGGGCCTCCACTGAAAATAGGCACTTCTTGGCCCAGTGGACTTCCCGGTAATCAAACTGATAATAAATAAATAAATAAATAAATAAAATGAGTTGAATTGTGAGCTTAATTCAAGATCCGATATACTTGGGTCAGGACAGGGGTTATTCTTGGAGCCTGGATTAAGAAGGGAATTAATGGATTCCCAGAAATGTTTGTGGTTTTTATTATTATTGGACTGGAGCTTACTATAGTAGGATTTTTTGTCCTTAGTGATTAGTTGTTTTGCATGGTTGTGGAGTTGAGTGTATTGAAGCAGGGTATTGGGCATTTTATTGTTTTTTTTAAAGCTTCCAGGAGTTGTCCCTTTGATGCATAACTTGTTTTGCTTCTTTGGATAGCCAAGGAGCAGTTTTAGTTTTTATCCTTTTGTTTCTTAGTGGGGCTATTGAGTTTAAAGTATCAAGCTAGAAAAAGTTGAAGTATTGTATTGCCTTGTCAAGAGGAAGGATGTTTAGAATTTGCCAGTTCATTTGTTTGAGAAAATTTGAGAAAGTTGTGGCGTTAAAGCTGCTAAGGTTGCGAGTGAGAATGTACTGATGCTGGTGTGGGGTAGAGGTGGTTGACCGATAAATGAAAGCAGGGAGGTGATTGCTAAAAGTATCAGGCATGGTGCCAGAGTTAGTTATTTAATTTGGATGGGTGACTAGGATCCAGTCTATAATGGATCCTGGGGATTTGTTTTGTTGGGTCGGATGATGGAGAGGATTACTTGAGTAAAGTTGTAGAGGTTAATGGATAGGGAGGGAGAGGGACTATTGATTTTATTCCAGTCAATATTTATTGGTAAACAATGAATAGTGACCCGTGCAACAGAAAACAATGAGTAGTGACCTGTGCAATAGAAAACAATGAGTAGTGACCCATGCAATAGAAAACAATGAGTAGTGACCTGCGCAGTAGAAAACAATTAGTGACCCGTGCAGTAGAAAACAATGAGTAGTGACCCGTGGAATAGAAAACAGTGAGTAGTGACCTGTGCAGTAGAAAACAATGAGTCGTGACCTGTACAATAGAAAACAATGAATAGTGACCTGTGCAGTCGAAAACAATGAGTAGTGACCTGTGCAATACAAAACAATGAGTAGTGACCCATGTAACAGAAAACAATGAGTATTGACCTGTGCAGTAGAAAACAGTGAGTAGTGACCTGTGCAATAGAAAACAATGAGTAGTGACCTGTGCAACAGAAAACAATGAGTAGTGACCTGTGCAGTAGAAAACAGTGAGTAGTGACCTGTGCAATAGAAAACAATGAGTAGTGACCTGTGCAATAGAAAACAATGAGTAGTGACCCATGCAATAGAAAACAATGAGTAGTGACCCATGCAATAGAAAACAATGAGTAGTGACCCAGGCATTAAACAATGAGTAGTGACCTGCGCAACAGAAAACAGTGAGTAGTGACCTGTGCAGTAGAAAACAATGAGTAGTGACCTGTGCAGTAGAAAATAATGAGTAGTGACCCGTGCAATAGAAAACAAGGAGTAGTGACCCAGGCATTAAACAATGAGTAGTGACCTGCACAACAGAAAACAGTGAGTAGTGACCTGTGCAGTAGAAAACAATGAGTACTGACCCGTGCAGTAGAAAACAATAAGTAGTGACCCGTGCAGTAGAAAACAATGAGCAGTGACCCATGCAACAGAAAACAATGAGTAGTGACCCATGCAATAGAAAACAATGAGTAATGACCTGTGCAGTATAAAACAATTAGTGACCAGTGCAATAGAAAACAATGAGTAGTGACCTGTGCAATAGAAAACAATGAGTAGTGACCTGCGCAGTAGAAAACAATTAGTGACCCATGCAGTAGAAAACAATGAGTAGTGACCCGTGGAATAGAAAACAGTGAGTAGTGACCTGTGCAGTAGAAAACAATGAGTAGTGACCTGTGCAATAGAAAACAATGAGTAGTGACCTGTGCAGTAGAAAACAATGAGTAGTGACCTGTGCAGTAGAAATCAATGAGTAGTGACCCATGCAATAGAAAACAATGAGTAGTGATCTGTGCAACAGAAAACAATGAGTAGTGACCTGTGCAATAGAAAACAATGAGTAGTGACCTGTGCACTAGAAATCAATGAGTAGCGACCTGTGCAACAGAAAACAATGAGTAGTGACCCGTGCAATAGAAAACAATGAGTAGTGACCTGTGCAACAGAAAACAATGAGTAGTGACCCATGCAATAGAAAACAATGCGTAGTGAAGTGTGCAGTAGAAAACAATGAGTAGTGACCTGTGCAGTAAACAATGAGTAGTGACCTGTGCAATAGAAAACAATGAGTAGTGACCCATGCAATAGAAAATAATGAGTAGTGACCCATGCAGTAAACAATGAGTAGTGACCTGTGCAACAGAAAACAATGAGTAGTGACCTGTGCAGTAGAAAACAATAAATAGTGACCTGTGAAGTAAACAATGAGTAGTGACCCATGCAATAGAAAACAATGAGTAGTGACCTGTGCAACACAAAATAATGAGTAGTGACCTGTGCAATAGAAAACAATGAGTAGTGACCTGTGCAGTAGAAAACAATGAGTATTGACCCGTGCAATAGAAAAAATGAGTAGTGATCCGTGCAATAGAAAACAATGAGTAGTGACCCATGCAGTAGAAAACAACGAGTAGTGACCTGTGCAGTTGAAAACAATTAGTGTCCCATGCAATACAAAACAATGAGTAGTGACCGGTGCAGTAGAAAACAATGAGTAGTGACCGTGCAACAGAAAACAATGAGTAGTGACCCGTGCAGTAGAAAACCATGAGTAGTGACCCGTGCAACAGAAAACAATGAGTAGTGACCCGTGCAGTAGAAAACAATGAGTAGTGACCCGGGCAACAGAAAACAATGAGTAGTGACCTGTACAATAGAAAACAATGAGTAGTGACCCATGCAATAGAAAACAATAAGTAGTGACCGGTGCAGTAGAAAACAATTAGTGACCTGTGCAGTAGAAAACAATGAGTAGTGATGTGCAGTAGAAAACAATGAGCAGTGACCTGTGCAGTACAAAACAATGAGCAGTGACCTGTGCAATAGAAAACAATTAGTAGTGACCCATGCAATAGAAAATAATAAGTAGTGACCTGTGCAGCAGAAAACAGTGAGTAGTGACCCGTGCAATAGAAAACAATGAGTAGTGACCCATGCAATAGAAAACAATGAGTAGTGACCTGTGCAACAGAAAACAATGAGTAATGACCCATGCAATAGAAAACAATGAGTAGTGACCTGTGCAACAGAAAACAAAGAGTAGTGACCTGTGCAGTAGAAAACAATTAGTGACCCGTGGAAAAGAAAACAGTGAGTAGTGATCTGTGCAGTAGAAAACAGTGAGTAGTGACCCGTGCAATAGAAAACAATGAGTTGTGACCTGTGCAGTAGAAAACAATGAGTAGTGACCTGTGCAATAGAAAACAATGAGTAGTGACCCATGCAATAGAAAAAATGAGTAGTGACCCGTGCAATAGAAAACAATGAGTAGTGACCTGTGCAACAGAAAACAATGAATAGTGACCTGTGGAGTAGAAAACAATGATTAGTGACCCGTGCAGTAGAAAACAATGTGTAGTGACCTGTGCAATAGAAAACAATGAGTAGTGACCAGTGCAGTAGAAAACAATTAGTGACCCGTGCAATAGAAAACAATGAGTAGTGACCTGTGCTTTATAAAACAATAACTAGTGACCCGTGCAATAGAAAACAATGAGTAGTGCTCCATGCAAAAGAAAACAATAAGTAGTGACCTGTGCCATAGAAAACAATGAGTAGTGACCTGTGCAGTAGAAAACAATTAGTGACCCGTGCAATAGAAAACAATGAGTAGTGACCCATGCAGCAGAAAACAATGAGTAGTGACCTGTGCAATAGAAAACAATCAGTAGTGACCTGTGCAATAGAAAACAATGAGTAGTGACCTGTGCAGTAGAAAACAATTAGTGACCCGTGAAACAGAAAACAATGAGTAGTGACCCGTGCAGTAGAAAACAATGAGTAGTGACCCATGCAGTAGAAAACAATGTATAGTGACCCATGCAATAGAAAACAATGAGTAGTGACCGTGCAGTAGAAAACAATTAGTGACCCGCAATAGAAAACAATGAGTAGTGACCTGTGTAGTATAAAACAATAAGTAGTGACCCGTGCAATAGAAAACAATGAGTAGTGACCCGTGCAAAAGAAAACAATGAGTAGTGACCCATGCAAAAGAAAACAATGAGTAGTGACCTGTGCAGTAGAAAACAATTAGTGACCCGTGCAATAGAAAACAATGAGTAGTGACCCATGCAGCAGAAAACAATGAGTAGTGACCTGTGCAATAGAAAACAATGAGTAGTGACCTGTGCAGTAGAAAACAATTAGTGACCCGTGCAATAGAAAACCATGAGTAGTGACCCATGCAGCAGAAAACAATGAGTAGTGACCTGTGCAATAGAAAACAATGAGTCGTGACCTGCAACAGAAAACAATGAGTAGTGACCCGTGCAGTAGAAAACAATGAGTAGTGACCCGTGCAACAGAAAACAATGAGTAGTGACCCGTGCAGTAAAAAACAATGAGTAATGACCTGTGCAGTATAAAACAATGAGTCTGACCTCTCTTACTCCTCTATATTCCCCATGCAGAAAACAATGAGCCTTTCCACCTTAGGTGTGGAGCTTCTGCAATAGAAAACAATGAGTAGTGACCTGCTTTTTTGCAAAAAACAATGAGTATTTAAATTGATTTTATCTCTCTGGAAGGAATATTTAGATGAACTGGAAGTTTTGACTCTGCTCTTCAGTGTGGAAGGAATATTAGCTGAACTGGTAGTTAGTCAGTGTTTGCTGAATTTTGTTATTTGCTAGTAATTACAGGTGTGGGGGTAGTCACATTCTTTGATTTCCTGTCCTTGCCTATTTAAGTGGTACAGTGTGAAATATTTTCTGCTTAAAACCTCAGCTTTGGAGCTAACAACTTGCTATATTCAACTGGATAAGAGAATTTAAGTACCTTTATCTGCTTTTTTTCAAAAAATACAGTATTTAAATTGATTTTAACTGTGTGGAAGGAATATTTAGCTGAACTGGAAGTTTTCACTCTGCTCTTCAGTGTGGAAGGAATATTAGCTGAACTGGTAGTTAGTCAGTGTTTGCTGAATTTTGTTATTTGCTAGTAATTACAGGTGTGGGGGTAGTCACATTCTTTGATTTCCTGTCCTTGCCTATTTAAGTGGTACAGTGTGAAATATTTTCTGCTTAAAATCTCAGCTTTGGCCGGCTAACAACTTGCTATATTCAACTGGACGTATAAGTGAATTTAAGTACCTTTATCTGCTTTTTTTCAAAAAATACAGTATTTAAATTGATTTTAACTGTGTGGAAGGAATATTTAGCTGAACTGGAAGTTTTCACTCTGCTCTTCAGTGTGGAAGGAATATTAGCTGAACTGGTAGTTAGTCAGTGTTTGCTGAATTTTGTTATTTGCTAGTAATTACAGGTGTGGGGTAGTCACATTCTTTGATTTCCTGTCCTTGCCTATTTAAGTGGTACAGTGTGAAATATTTTCTGCTTTAAAACCTCAGCTTTGGCCGGCTAACAACTTGCTATATTCAACTGGACGTATAAGAGAATTTAAGTACCTTTATCTGCTTTTTTTTTCAAAAAATACAGTATTTAAATTGATTTTAACTGTGTGGAAGGAATATTTAGCTGAACTGGAAGTTTTCACTCTGCTCTTCAGTGTGGAAGGAATATTAGCTGAACTGGTAGTTAGTCAGTGTTTGCTGAATTTTGTTATTTGCTAGTAATTACAGGTGTGGGGGTAGTCACATTCTTTGATTTCCTGTCCTTGCCTATTTAAGTGGTACAGTGTGAAATATTTTCTGCTTAAAAACCTCAGCTTTGGCCGGCTAACAACTTGCTATATTCAACTGGACGTATAAGAGAATTTAAGTACCTTTATCTGCTTTTTTTTTCAAAAATACAGTATTTAAATTGATTTTAACTGTGTGGAAGGAATATTTAGCTGAACTGGAAGTTTTCACTCTGCTCTTCAGTGTGGAAGGAATATTAGCTGAACTGGTAGTTAGTCAGTGTTTGCTGAATTTTGTTATTTGCTAGTAATTACAGGTGTGGGGTAGTCACATTCTTTGATTTCCTGTCCTTGCCTATTTAAGTGGTACAGTGTGAAATATTTTCTGCTTAAAACCTCAGCTTTGGCCGGCTAACAACTTGCTATATTCAACTGGACGTATAAGAGAATTTAAGTACCTTTATCTGCTTTTTTTTCAAAAAATACAGTATTTAAATTGATTTTAACTGTGTGGAAGGAATATTTAGCTGAACTGGAAGTTTTCACTCTGCTCTTCAGTGTGGAAGGAATATTAGCTGAACTGGTAGTTAGTCAGTGTTTGCTGAATTTTGTTATTTGCTAGTAATTACAGGTGTGGGGGTAGTCACATTCTTTGATTTCCTGTCCTTGCCTATTTAAGTGGTACAGTGTGAAATATTTTCTGCTTAAAAACCTCAGCTTTGGCCGCTAACAACTTGCTATATTCAACTGGACGTAAAAGAGAATTTAAGTACCTTTATCTGCTTTTTTTTCAAAAAATACAGTATTTAAATTGATTTTAACTGTGTGGAAGGAATATTTAGCTGAACTGGAAGTTTTCACTCTGCTCTTCAGTGTGGAAGGAATATTAGCTGAACTGGTAGTTAGTCAGTGTTTGCTGAATTTTGTTATTTGCTAGTAATTACAGGTGTGGGGGTAGTCACATTCTTTGATTTCCTGTCCTTGCCTATTTAAGTGGTACAGTGTGAAATATTTTCTGCTTAAAAACCTCAGCTTTGGCCAGCTAACAACTTGCTATATTCAACTGGACGTATAAGAGAATTTAAGTACCTTTATCTGCTTTTTTTTTCAAAAAATACAGTATTTAAATTGATTTTAACTGTGTGGAAGGAATATTTAGCTGAACTGGAAGTTTTCACTCTGCTCTTCAGTGTGGAAGGAATATTAGCTGAACTGGTAGTTAGTCAGTGTTTGCTGAATTTTGTTATTTGCTAGTAATTACAGGTGTGGGGGTAGTCACATTCTTTGATTTCCTGTCCTTGCCTATTTAAGTGGTACAGTGTGAAATATTTTCTGCTTAAAAACCTCAGCTTTGGCCGGCTAACAACTTGCTATATTCAACTGGACGTATAAGAGAATTTAAGTACCTTTATCTGCTTTTTTTTTCAAAAAATACAGTATTTAAATTGATTTTAACTGTGTGGAAGGAATATTTAGCTGAACTGGAAGTTTTCACTCTGCTCTTCAGTGTGGAAGGAATATTAGCTGAACTGGTAGTTAGTCAGTGTTTGCTGAATTTTGTTATTTGCTAGTAATTACAGGTGTGGGGGTAGTCACATTCTTTGATTTCCTGTCCTTGCCTATTTAAGTGGTACAGTGTGAAATATTTTCTGCTTAAAAACCTCAGCTTTGGCCGGCTAACAACTTGCTATATTCAACTGGACGTATAAGAGAATTTAAGTACCTTTATCTGCTTTTTTTCAAAAAATACAGTATTTAAATTGATTTTAACTGTGTGGAAGGAATATTTAGCTGAACTGGAAGTTTTCACTCTGCTCTTCAGTGTGGAAGGAATATTAGCTGAACTGGTAGTTAGTCAGTGTTTGCTGAATTTTGTTATTTGCTAGTAATTACAGGTGTGGGGGTAGTCACATTCTTTGATTTCCTGTCCTTGCCTATTTAAGTGGTACAGTGTGAAATATTTTCTGCTTAAAAACCTCAGCTTTGGCCGGCTAACAACTTGCTATATTCAACTGGACGTATAAGAGAATTTAAGTACCTTTATCTGCTTTTTTTTTCAAAAAATACAGTATTTAAATTGATTTTAACTGTGTGGAAGGAATATTTAGCTGAACTGGAAGTTTTCACTCTGCTCTTCAGTGTGGAAGGAATATTAGCTGAACTGGTAGTTAGTCAGTGTTTGCTGAATTTTGTTATTTGCTAGTAATTACAGGTGTGGGGTAGTCACATTCTTTGATTTCCTGTCCTTGCCTATTTAAGTGGTACAGTGTGAAATATTTTCTGCTTAAAAACCTCAGCTTTGGCCGGCTAACAACTTGCTATATTCAACTGGACGTATAAGAGAATTTAAGTACCTTTATCTGCTTTTTTTTTCAAAAATACAGTATTTAAATTGATTTTAACTGTGTGGAAGGAATATTTAGCTGAACTGGAAGTTTTCACTCTGCTCTTCAGTGTGGAAGGAATATTAGCTGAACTGGTAGTTAGTCAGTGTTTGCTGAATTTTGTTATTTGCTAGTAATTACAGGTGTGGGGGTAGTCACATTCTTTGATTTCCTGTCCTTGCCTATTTAAGTGGTACAGTGTGAAATATTTTCTGCTTAAAAACCTCAGCTTTGGCCGGCTAACAACTTGCTATATTCAACTGGACGTATAAGAGAATTTAAGTACCTTTATCTGCTTTTTTCCTCCAAAAAATACAGTATTTAAATTGATTTTAACTGTGTGGAAGGAATATTTAGCTGAACTGGAAGTTTTCACTCTGCTCTTCAGTGTGGAAGGAATATTAGCTGAACTGGTAGTTAGTCAGTGTTTGCTGAATTTTGTTATTTGCTAGTAATTACAGGTGTGGGGTAGTCACATTCTTTGATTTCCTGTCCTTGCCTATTTAAGTGGTACAGTGTGAAATATTTTCTGCTTAAAACCTCAGCTTTGGCCGGCTAACAACTTGCTATATTCAACTGGACGTATAAGAGAATTTAAGTACCTTTATCTGCTTTTTTTTTCAAAAAATACAGTATTTAAATTGATTTTAACTGTGTGGAAGGAATATTTAGCTGAACTGGAAGTTTTCACTCTGCTCTTCAGTGTGGAAGGAATATTAGCTGAACTGGTAGTTAGTCAGTGTTTGCTGAATTTTGTTATTTGCTAGTAATTACAGGTGTGGGGTAGTCACATTCTTTGATTTCCTGTCCTTGCCTATTTAAGTGGTACAGTGTGAAATATTTTCTGCCTAAAACCTCAGCTTTGGCCGGCTAACAACTTGCTATATTCAACTGGACGTATAAGAGAATTTAAGTACCTTTATCTGCTTTTTTTCAAAAAAATACAGTATTTAAATTGATTTTAACTGTGTGGAAGGAATATTTAGCTGAACTGGAAGTTTTCACTCTGCTCTTCAGTGTGGAAGGAATATTAGCTGAACTGGTAGTTAGTCAGTGTTTGCTGAATTTTGTTATTTGCTAGTAATTACAGGTGTGGGGGTAGTCACATTCTTTGATTTCCTGTCCTTGCCTATTTAAGTGGTACAGTGTGAAATATTTTCTGCTTAAAACCTCAGCTTTGGCCGGCTAACAACTTGCTATATTCAACTGGACGTATAAGAGAATTTAAGTACCTTTATCTGCTTTTTTTTCAAAAAATACAGTATTTAAATTGATTTTAACTGTGTGGAAGGAATATTTAGCTGAACTGGAAGTTTTCACTCTGCTCTTCAGTGTGGAAGGAATATTAGCTGAACTGGTAGTTAGTCAGTGTTTGCTGAATTTTGTTATTTGCTAGTAATTACAGGTGTGGGGGTAGTCACATTCTTTGATTTCCTGTCCTTGCCTATTTAAGTGGTACAGTGTGAAATATTTTCTGCTTAAAACCTCAGCTTTGGCCGGCTAACAACTTGCTATATTCAACTGGACGTATAAGAGAATTTAAGTACCTTTATCTGCTTTTTTTCAAAAAATACAGTATTTAAATTGATTTTAACTGTGTGGAAGGAATATTTAGCTGAACTGGAAGTTTTCACTCTGCTCTTCAGTGTGGAAGGAATATTAGCTGAACTGGTAGTTAGTCAGTGTTTGCTGAATTTTGTTATTTGCTAGTAATTACAGGTGTGGGGGTAGTCACATTCTTTGATTTCCTGTCCTTGCCTATTTAAGTGGTACAGTGTGAAATATTTTCTGCTTAAAACCTCAGCTTTGGCCGGCTAACAACTTGCTATATTCAACTGGACGTATAAGAGAATTTAAGTACCTTTATCTGCTTTTTTTTCAAAAAATACAGTATTTAAATTGATTTTAACTGTGTGGAAGGAATATTTAGCTGAACTGGAAGTTTTCACTCTGCTCTTCAGTGTGGAAGGAATATTAGCTGAACTGGTAGTTAGTCAGTGTTTGCTGAATTTTGTTATTTGCTAGTAATTACAGGTGTGGGGTAGTCACATTCTTTGATTTCCTGTCCTTGCCTATTTAAGTGGTACAGTGTGAAATATTTTCTGCTTAAAACCTCAGCTTTGGCCGGCTAACAACTTGCTATATTCAACTGGACGTATAAGAGAATTTAAGTACCTTTATCTCCTTTTTTTTCAAAAATACAGTATTTAAATTGATTTTAACTGTGTGGAAGGAATATTTAGCTGAACTGGAAGTTTTCACTCTGCTCTTCAGTGTGGAAGGAATATTAGCTGAACTGGTAGTTAGTCAGTGTTTGCTGAATTTTGTTATTTGCTAGTAATTACAGGTGTGGGGGTAGTCACATTCTTTGATTTCCTGTCCTTGCCTATTTAAGTGGTACAGTGTGAAATATTTTCTGCTTAAAAACCTCAGCTTTGGCCGGCTAACAACTTGCTATATTCAACTGGACGTATAAGAGAATTTAAGTACCTTTATCTGCTTTTTTTTTCAAAAAATACAGTATTTAAATTGATTTTAACTGTGTGGAAGGAATATTTAGCTGAACTGGAAGTTTTCACTCTGCTCTTCAGTGTGGAAGGAATATTAGCTGAACTGGTAGTTAGTCAGTGTTTGCTGAATTTTGTTATTTGCTAGTAATTACAGGTGTGGGGGTAGTCACATTCTTTGATTTCCTGTCCTTGCCTATTTAAGTGGTACAGTGTGAAATATTTTCTGCTTAAAAACCTCAGCTTTGGCCGGCTAACAACTTGCTATATTCAACTGGACGTATAAGAGAATTTAAGTACCTTTATCTGCTTTTTTTTCAAAAAATACAGTATTTAAATTGATTTTAACTGTGTGGAAGGAATATTTAGCTGAACTGGAAGTTTTCACTCTGCTCTTCAGTGTGGAAGGAATATTAGCTGAACTGGTAGTTAGTCAGTGTTTGCTGAATTTTGTTATTTGCTAGTAATTACAGGTGTGGGGGTAGTCACATTCTTTGATTTCCTGTCCTTGCCTATTTAAGTGGTACAGTGTGAAATATTTTCTGC
The DNA here is from genome assembly GCF_019279795.1 of Protopterus annectens. Lineage (NCBI taxonomy): Eukaryota > Metazoa > Chordata > Ceratodontiformes > Protopteridae > Protopterus > Protopterus annectens. Next base: position 397,533,927 of record NC_056740.1, on the reverse strand, counting down.
TTAAAAACCTCAGCTTTGGCCGGCTAACAACTTGCTATATTCAACTGGACGTATAAGAGAATTTAAGTACCTTTATCTGCTTTTTTTTTCAAAAAAATACAGTATTTAAATTGATTTTAACTGTGTGGAAGGAATATTTAGCTGAACTGGAAGTTTTCACTCTGCTCTTCAGTGTGGAAGGAATATTAGCTGAACTGGTAGTTAGTCAGTGTTTGCTGAATTTTGTTATTTGCTAGTAATTACAGGTGTGGGGGTAGTCACATTCTTTGATTTCCTGTCCTTGCCTATTTAAGTGGTACAGTGTGAAATATTTTCTGCTTAAAAACCTCAGCTTTGGCCGGCTAACAACTTGCTATATTCAACTGGACGTATAAGAGAATTTAAGTACCTTTATCTGCTTTTTTTTCAAAAAAATACAGTATTTAAATTGATTTTAACTGTGTGGAAGGAATATTTAGCTGAACTGGAAGTTTTCACTCTGCTCTTCAGTGTGGAAGGAATATTAGCTGAACTGGTAGTTAGTCAGTGTTTGCTGAATTTTGTTATTTGCTAGTAATTACAGGTGTGGGGGTAGTCACATTCTTTGATTTCCTGTCCTTGCCTATTTAAGTGGTACAGTGTGAAATATTTTCTGCTTAAAACCTCAGCTTTGGCCGGCTAACAACTTGCTATATTCAACTGGACGTATAAGAGAATTTAAGTACCTTTATCTGCTTTTTTTTCAAAAAATACAGTATTTAAATTGATTTTAACTGTGTGGAAGGAATATTTAGCTGAACTGGAAGTTTTCACTCTGCTCTTCAGTGTGGAAGGAATATTAGCTGAACTGGTAGTTAGTCAGTGTTTGCTGAATTTTGTTATTTGCTAGTAATTACAGGTGTGGGGTAGTCACATTCTTTGATTTCCTGTCCTTGCCTATTTAAGTGGTACAGTGTGAAATATTTTCTGCTTAAAACCTCAGCTTTGGCCGGCTAACAACTTGCTATATTCAACTGGACGTATAAGAGAATTTAAGTACCTTTATCTGCTTTTTTTTTTCAAAAAATACAGTATTTAAATTGATTTTAACTGTGTGGAAGGAATATTTAGCTGAACTGGAAGTTTTCACTCTGCTCTTCAGTGTGGAAGGAATATTAGCTGAACTGGTAGTTAGTCAGTGTTTGCTGAATTTTGTTATTTGCTAGTAATTACAGGTGTGGGGTAGTCACATTCTTTGATTTCCTGTCCTTGCCTATTTAAGTGGTACAGTGTGAAATATTTTCTGCTTAAAACCTCAGCTTTGGCCGGCTAACAACTTGCTATATTCAACTGGACGTATAAGAGAATTTAAGTACCTTTATCTGCTTTTTTTTTCAAAAAAATACAGTATTTAAATTGATTTTAACTGTGTGGAAGGAATATTTAGCTGAACTGGAAGTTTTCACTCTGCTCTTCAGTGTGGAAGGAATATTAGCTGAACTGGTAGTTAGTCAGTGTTTGCTGAATTTTGTTATTTGCTAGTAATTACAGGTGTGGGGGTAGTCACATTCTTTGATTTCCTGTCCTTGCCTATTTAAGTGGTACAGTGTGAAATATTTTCTGCTTAAAACCTCAGCTTTGGCCGGCTAACAACTTGCTATATTCAACTGGACGTATAAGAGAATTTAAGTACCTTTATCTGCTTTTTTTTCAAAAAATACAGTATTTAAATTGATTTTAACTGTGTGGAAGGAATATTTAGCTGAACTGGAAGTTTTCACTCTGCTCTTCAGTGTGGAAGGAATATTAGCTGAACTGGTAGTTAGTCAGTGTTTGCTGAATTTTGTTATTTGCTAGTAATTACAGGTGTGGGGGTAGTCACATTCTTTGATTTCCTGTCCTTGCCTATTTAAGTGGTACAGTGTGAAATATTTTCTGCTTAAAAACCTCAGCTTTGGCCGGCTAACAACTTGCTATATTCAACTGGACGGATAAGAGAATTTAAGTACCTTTATCTGCTTTTTTTTCAAGGAAATACAGTATTTAAATTGATTTTAACTGTGTGGAAGGAATATTTAGCTGAACTGGAAGTTTTCACTCTGCTCTTCAGTGTGGAAGGAATATTAGCTGAACTGGTAGTTAGTCAGTGTTTGCTGAATTTTGTTATTTGCTAGTAATTACAGGTGTGGGGGTAGTCACATTCTTTGATTTCCTGTCCTTGCCTATTTAAGTGGTACAGTGTGAAATATTTTCTGCTTAAAAACCTCAGCTTTGGCCGGCTAACAACTTGCTATATTCAACTGGACGTATAAGAGAATTTAAGTACCTTTATCTGCTTTTTTTCAAAAAATACAGTATTTAAATTGATTTTAACTGTGTGGAAGGAATATTTAGCTGAACTGGAAGTTTTCACTCTGCTCTTCAGTGTGGAAGGAATATTAGCTGAACTGGTAGTTAGTCAGTGTTTGCTGAATTTTGTTATTTGCTAGTAATTACAGGTGTGGGGGTAGTCACATTCTTTGATTTCCTGTCCTTGCCTATTTAAGTGGTACAGTGTGAAATATTTTCTGCTTAAAACCTCAGCTTTGGCCGGCTAACAACTTGCTATATTCAACTGGACGTATAAGAGAATTTAAGTACCTTTATCTGCTTTTTTTTTCAAAAAATACAGTATTTAAATTGATTTTAACTGTGTGGAAGGAATATTTAGCTGAACTGGAAGTTTTCACTCTGCTCTTCAGTGTGGAAGGAATATTAGCTGAACTGGTAGTTAGTCAGTGTTTGCTGAATTTTGTTATTTGCTAGTAATTACAGGTGTGGGGGTAGTCACATTCTTTGATTTCCTGTCCTTGCCTATTTAAGTGGTACAGTGTGAAATATTTTCTGCTTAAAAACCTCAGCTTTGGCTGGCTAACAACTTGCTATATTCAACTGGACGTATAAGAGAATTTAAGTACCTTTATCTGCTTTTTTTCAAAAAATACAGTATTTAAATTGATTTTAACTGTGTGGAAGGAATATTTAGCTGAACTGGAAGTTTTCACTCTGCTCTTCAGTGTGGAAGGAATATTAGCTGAACTGGTAGTTAGTCAGTGTTTGCTGAATTTTGTTATTTGCTAGTAATTACAGGTGTGGGGGTAGTCACATTCTTTGATTTCCTGTCCTTGCCTATTTAAGTGGTACAGTGTGAAATATTTTCTGCTTAAAACCTCAGCTTTGGCCGGCTAACAACTTGCTATATTCAACTGGACGTATAAGAGAATTTAAGTACCTTTATCTGCTTTTTTTTCAAAAAATACAGTATTTAAATTGATTTTAACTGTGTGGAAGGAATATTTAGCTGAACTGGAAGTTTTCACTCTGCTCTTCAGTGTGGAAGGAATATTAGCTGAACTGGTAGTTAGTCAGTGTTTGCTGAATTTTGTTATTTGCTAGTAATTACAGGTGTGGGGGTAGTCACATTCTTTGATTTCCTGTCCTTGCCTATTTAAGTGGTACAGTGTGAAATATTTTCTGCTTAAAACCTCAGCTTTGGCCGGCTAACAACTTGCTATATTCAACTGGACGTATAAGAGAATTTAAGTACCTTTATCTGCTTTTTTTTCAAAAAAATACAGTATTTAAATTGATTTTAACTGTGTGGAAGGAATATTTAGCTGAACTGGAAGTTTTCACTCTGCTCTTCAGTGTGGAAGGAATATTAGCTGAACTGGTAGTTAGTCAGTGTTTGCTGAATTTTGTTATTTGCTAGTAATTACAGGTGTGGGGGTAGTCACATTCTTTGATTTCCTGTCCTTGCCTATTTAAGTGGTACAGTGTGAAATATTTTCTGCTTAAAACCTCAGCTTTGGCCGGCTAACAACTTGCTATATTCAACTGGACGTATAAGAGAATTTAAGTACCTTTATCTGCTTTTTTTTTCAAAAAATACAGTATTTAAATTGATTTTAACTGTGTGGAAGGAATATTTAGCTGAACTGGAAGTTTTCACTCTGCTCTTCAGTGTGGAAGGAATATTAGCTGAACTGGTAGTTAGTCAGTGTTTGCTGAATTTTGTTATTTGCTAGTAATTACAGGTGTGGGGGTAGTCACATTCTTTGATTTCCTGTCCTTGCCTATTTAAGTGGTACAGTGTGAAATATTTTCTGCTTAAAACCTCAGCTTTGGCCGGCTAACAACTTGCTATATTCAACTGGACGTATAAGAGAATTTAAGTACCTTTATCTGCTTTATTTTTTCAAAAAATACAGTATTTAAATTGATTTTAACTGTGTGGAAGGAATATTTAGCTGAACTGGAAGTTTTCACTCTGCTCTTCAGTGTGGAAGGAATATTAGCTGAACTGGTAGTTAGTCAGTGTTTGCTGAATTTTGTTATTTGCTAGTAATTACAGGTGTGGGGGTAGTCACATTCTTTGATTTCCTGTCCTTGCCTATTTAAGTGGTACAGTGTGAAATATTTTCTGCTTAAAAACCTCAGCTTTGGCCGGCTATCAACTTGCTATATTCAACTGGACGTATAAGAGAATTTAAGTACCTTTATCTGCTTTTTTTTTCAAAAAAATACAGTATTTAAATTGATTTTAACTGTGTGGAAGGAATATTTAGCTGAACTGGAAGTTTTCACTCTGCTCTTCAGTGTGGAAGGAATATTAGCTGAACTGGTAGTTAGTCAGTGTTTGCTGAATTTTGTTATTTGCTAGTAATTACAGGTGTGGGGGTAGTCACATTCTTTGATTTCCTGTCCTTGCCTATTTAAGTGGTACAGTGTGAAATATTTTCTGCTTAAAAACCTCAGCTTTGGCGGCTAACAACTTGCTATATTCAACTGGACGTATAAGAGAATTTAAGTACCTTTATCTGCTTTTTTTCAAAAAATACAGTATTTAAATTGATTTTAACTGTGTGGAAGGAATATTTAGCTGAACTGGAAGTTTTCACTCTGCTCTTCAGTTTGTCCCACCCACTCTCCCTGTTTTTGTTTTGGTGTTAATCTTAGTGGCCTTCCAGCTGCCCGCCCCTCTTGTAAATTTGTGTTTGGATACTCCTTCTGGGCCCATCTCATTTGCTCACTCAACTGAGTGCAGTGAGATCATATTCTGATTTCAGGCACTCCTACTGTGTACAAAGAGAGCATCTGGGAAACAAAAAAAAAAAAAAAAATTTAAGCTTGTTTCCTGCCTTT